>NW_023995190.1:0-144535 GCF_015586225.1 Lucilia sericata | reverse complement strand
TTACAATTATAACTTTTATAAATTAATGATTACCGTACTAATCTATTTTATGCAACTTTTCTTCCCAACTTTGGTTTTCTTACATTTGTTTTATTTTGAGTCGTTAAGGTCCCGTTAGACCTGGTCCACACTAGGAAACTTTTGTTGAGAAACTTTTTCTTAATTCTCTTTCTTCTTTCTCAAATGTCAACAACTACGTTGCAAGGAAATTTAGGTAATCCAATTGTTTTAGATGTCATGTAGTTTGTACCGTAGTAGTATTGGATCTCCTTCCGTATTTTGAAGTTTCCTTAATGTCCACACATGAAAACTTTTGTTTCAGAAACTACGTATTAATTGCATTGATTTGTTGTTGTACGAATGAGAAGAATAACAAAACAAGTTTCCGAGTACGGGAAACTCCGTACCGCGAGAGAGATGAATGATATTCTTTCTCTTTCTCTCTCACGCAAAATCAAAAGTTTCCCAAAAAAAGTTTCCTAGTGTGGACCGGCAGTTAGTTTGTATTTTTTCTATAAAGTTTTAAAGAAACAAAAACCTATCGACATTGTCGCTCATCACATCGTCAATAAAAATTGAAACGCAACAACTTACATGTTGCTATCACTGCTGTCGTCATGAAAAAAAGTTCAAGTTTACAACATTGTTGCTCATTTTGTCGTGAAAAGCCGACAAATAGCATGCAATTGTCGCTCATCTTGTCCTTCCCAGCAAAATCTTTGCTTACAATGATTACCATTAAGTACTTTATTAATGACTTACTTTGTATGTAAAGTCTAAAAAAAATCAAAATAAAGAAACAAACAAACATAATACAGTTACTTTTTCTTTTTTTCCTTTTTTTGTGCACACGATATCAAATATCTATTTTTAGACAAACAGAAAATAAACTGGTATTTGTGTGTGAAGACTATTATTTGACGCACAATAAAACAGCTAAGCAGTGGTGTAGTGAGTGGAGCATCCAACTGGCAGACGGAAGGTATTGAGTTCAACCCCAGTCTGTGTCGACTTTTTATTTTTTTTTTTTTTTTTTCATAAATATTCTATAAATAACTCTACTAAAAAAACAACTTATTTCCAACCAAATAATATTGACTTACTTTTGGAACATCTCAAACAAAAATAAGTACTTTTTCTAGTAGAATTGTAAGCACTTTACTCGATGAATTCAGGTGATTTTTCTAGTGAATTTGTAAGCAAATATTTTGCTGGGTTAAAAAATGTTTAATTCAAGACAAGTTCATGAAATTTTCTTTATTCTGTCATGTATTCAACTACAAACACGACAAATTACACGACTTTTTTTATTAAAGTTTCGTAAACTGCATTTTATACAGGACAAATTTTAAAATTTCCTGAAGACAACATCGATGTTCACCAATACACCATCTATCGAAATCCTGAGTTTTAACGACTTTCAAATGTCAACAACTACGTTGCAAGGAAATTTAGGTAATCCAATTGTTTTAGATGTCATGTAGTTTGTACCGTAGTAGTATTGGATCTCCTTCCGTATTTTGAGAATATTGAGAACCCCAATGTACACTACGTTCTATAGATCGCCAGTTATTGTTTTTAAGCGTTAGACGGCTTTCTTTGTTGCTTTTCAAAATTTTCCCATAATTGGATGCCATATATGTAGCCATTTTTGTTTTATAATCGCTTTGTACTTGTAAAACTTATGGTCTAGGGATGATCGTGAGCTAATAACACAGTGAGACAAAATAAACGTAATTTTGAAATATTTTGAAATAGTGAAGTGACACTATTTGTTTAAAAGTTAGATCTGAGTAGAACAAGAATCTGTTTTCGAAATTTGCCAAACACCTCCAAAATCTTGAGATACGTGTAAAAAACCGGCTTTCGTACCTTTAAACACATATAAGTCAGTAACTTAGTTGAATCTCAACCGATATATTCAGCATAAATAAAATAACGATGAAATTCAGCATAAATAACTTTTATATAAACATAAATCCTTCCACCAAATTTTATGAGGATCGGCCCGTATTTATTCCTATCCTGCATATAAAGCATCTTTCAGAAAATCGGTTTTTGAACAATTTTGTATTAATATCAATAAGATAGTCAATTGCTAACGGATTTTTAAAACAAAAGTTGCGTTTTACTCATGAATATACATGGTTTTCTAATCAATTAGTATTTAATACGGTTCCTAGATAAAACATCTCCAAACTTGAAAAACAGTTCAAAACTAAAATCAAAAACATGTTTGCAGGCTACTTATTAAACATTTGCCTTATAATCTTCTTTCTTTACTTTATATCGGTTGAGATTCAACTAAGGGATTGACTTATTAATGCTTAAAGGTACGAAAACCCGGTTTTTTACTAAATTTTTGGAGGTGTTTCGAAAATTTCAAAAATAGATTCTTGTTCTACTTGGATCCACCTTTCGGAAAATAATATCATTTCCCAGAAATTTATTTTTGTCGTATATTTTAATCTAATGCAATTGAGTAGATGTTAATTTTCTATGTATTAGTTTAGATCCATTTTAAATAAACGGTTATCAGATGAACTTCGAGATATCTTATATGGATTTGTTCAGGACTTTTGATTTGGTAGCATTAACATTTATTTTCCATTCGTTTAGCCATTTTTCCAATTCATTGATTTGGGATCGGAAGCTATGGAACGATTTTTTTGAATGCTCGCAATAATATTAGGAACTTCCTTGGGTAACAATAGCGGATATTTGTCTCTCGAGTTAAAAATAACAAAATAGTTCTCAGTGTTGAGTTTTGTAGGTTACTAGGGGTGAGCGATCCTGTGATGTTTAAAGAACATCCTTTCCAGTGAACGTGATTTTTAAATCCCTGTTTTTTAAAACAGTGAACGTGATCACGAGTTTTCACTATGAATCGAAACAATATTAATGGAAACCCCTGATTATAATCACGGTTTTAATAACTAAGTAATAACAAAGGTAGGGTTAGGTTGATAGGAGGATGTATAGTACATCAAATCCGAAAAAATACACCTAGGCCACTATCGGGCCTGTTGTGCGCTCCTTTTCATGAAAAAAAATTGTTCACTGAGTATATTATTTTTCAATGTTCAGAAACTCAGTTTCCTGGATGTAATTTCTAAGAATTTTTCAAACAGTGTTAGTCAGGAATGTTATTTCCGGAATAACATCACTTCCAAGATACTTGGATCGAACTTCGACGAATGCTTGGCCGTGGCAAAGAAAGTGCTCCAGAGTTTCACTGTCTTCTCCACATGCTCTACATTCGTCTGAATCCGCACGTCCAATTTTGTATAGATGTGCTCGTAATCCTGTGTGTCCACTCAGAATACGTACCATCATACTAACTTCAGACTTGCTCATTTTGAGGAGATTTCTCCTCTTGTTCTTACCAGGGTCACTCCATAAGATCTTTGTGGTTCTACCCACCGTTTCATTATTCCAAGAGGCCTTATGGGATTCTCTCACCCATATTTTTAATTCAGCTTTTGTTGCGTCGAATTTTTTTGCGTTCGTCAGGTTAACTACCTCGAGCTTCCTTCCCTTTAAAGCTATTACATTCGCTCTTTTGTTGCCGACTACTCCTGAGTCAGTATTTTTAGAAAGTATTTCCTTAGAATACACCAATCGGCGTTAATGAGGAAAAATACCTTAATATGAATTTCGGAGGAAAGTTTTATATTCAAAATTTTATTACTTGAAACTATTATAAATTTTGTTTAAAAAGATTTATTGGCGTTTATTTTCTGAATATTGTATTTTAAGCTTTGATCGATAATCTTGAAATTATTTTGAAGAATTTCCATTTAATTTGTATGTAAATATCTCTCGTACTAATATTTATGAACATTAATCAGATTGTTAGAGGAGACCTTACATGGGGATTAGTGTAGATTACAACTCGGTTGTCACATTGCAGCCCATGAAGATATTTCTCCAGAATTTGTTATGAATTCTATCGGCTGCTTTGTACAACATAGTTTACGTCCTATTCTGTGTAATCCTTGCTGTCTCCACTTCTGGAAATTGAATTCCCCAGATAGCAGAAGCTACCATATTTTTCAAAAGCCTGATCCAATAATTGAAATTGTGTGTAGTATGTTTAATTAAAGTCTTAATAAAAATTCTATATTTAATTTAGATATGCAACTATCACTTACAGCTCAAAACTAATATCCATTCTATGCGATCAGCATCACTGTGCAAGATGTTAATAAATAATTGAAATCCACTGTCAAGCCACAAGCAAAATAAACAATTAGTCACATAGAACAAATACCACAAGTCACACACAATACGAACGTTTCGGTTAGAAATAGACATGACACATGGTTGCAATTCAATTGTATTTATTTTATATTAATAAATTAATAAAAAAATAACAATAAAAACAAAAAACCGGTAAATGAATTTGATCAATAATTGAGGAGCAACTAGATAAAACTGGCAGCATAAGTGTATTCATATGAATATTAAACAAGAAAGTCAGTTGAAGACACCCTATGTACGAATATTAAAAAAATAATAATAAATATTATTTTAGTAAAATTAATCTTATTATGCCCTACTGTGCGTTATTATGATGTCATGAAATAAAATTAAAAAAACGTTGCATTATAAAACTCCTACGCTCTTAAAGATCTTGACTATTTCGCTAAAAGCCAAGTGTAGTCTTCAAAAGTTACTTGTAGACATAATGGACTAATACAAAATGTTTATTTATAAAATATTAATATGGAAAAATATTTATGCATCAGTATACAAATAAGCGATTAACAATAAATTATAAATATCTTGTCATAATTTGTAAAGCTTATTAATGTACATACATATATAAATTGATTTGGTATGCAAATATTTAGGAAATGAGTATTCAAATTTAAAAGTTAATTTTTAAAGATGGATTTCTTATAGGACAATTATTATATTAGGAAAGATTAAGTTACATACATAACTTTTCTCATTACGTATCATTCGGGTAGAGAGTACGGTATAGTACCGTTCATAATCTTCACTATAACCCAGTTAAGAGTCTCGTCTACAATTACAGTTGCACCTATAGTCTGATAGTAGTCTTCTCTATATTAACCACAATAATCAAGTCTATAATCTTCACTGCAATCTAGTCCATAATCTCGTCTACAGTAGGGTCCACAGTTTCTACCATTGTTTAGGTAATAGTCTTGAGTATCTAGTATATAGTCTCTACAAAAGTATAGTTTCCCTATGATCCCGACCATAGTCTATAGTTTCGATAGTATTAACCATATTCTTGTCAAACATCTAGATTATAGACTAGACTCTATAGTTTTCTATACAGTATCTAGCTTTAATCTTCAACTATTTCCTAATAAGTAGTATAGTCTTGAATCTAGAAATAATCTCGAATATCTGGTCTTGAATCTAAAGTATAGTCCGCCTATGTTCACGACCATAGTCTAGTTAATAACCTCGATAGTATTGACCGGATCTAGTCTATTGTCTCGACCATATTCAGATCAAACGTATTGCATATATCTAATCTAAACTCTAGACTATAGTTTTCTCTATAGTCTAGCCTAAATCTACGGCAATATTCTAATCAATAGCTATAGTCAGGACTATAGTCTGGTCTGAATACTCTCCCAGAGGTATGGTTTACATCATATGGGTACCAGCCCACTCGGGAATAGTCGGCAACGAAAGGGCGAATGTAATAGCTTAAAAAGGAAGGGAGCGCGAGGCAGTTATCCTGTCAAACGCAAAACCATTCGATGCAACAAAAGCTGAACTAAAAATATGGTTGAGAGAATCCCATAAGGCCTCTTGGAATAATGAAACAGTGGGTGGAACCACGCATATCCTATAGGGTGATCCTGATGAGAGCAAGACGAAAAATCTCCTCAAAATGAGCAAGTCTGAAGTTAGTATGATGGTACGTATTCTGAGTGCACACACAGGATTACGAGAACATCTATGCAAAATTGGATGTGCGGATTCAGACGAATGTAGAGCATGTGGAGAGGACAGTGAAACTCTGGAGCACTTTCTTTGCCACTGCCAGGCATTCGTCGAAGTTAGATCCAAGTATCTCAGTTTCTGAACATTTAAAAATAATTCATTCAGTGAACTTTTTTTCATGAAAAGCAGCGCACAACAGGCCCGATAGTGGCCTAGGTGTATTTCTTCGGATTTGATGTAGTATACATCCTCCTATCAACGTAACCATAGTCTGGTCTATTGTATTGACTATAGTCTAGTCTATAGTGTCGAATCAAATCTGGTCTACAGTGTCGGCTTTAGTCTACCCTATAGTTTTGACAACAGTCTAGAATATAGTCAATTGTCCATAGTCTCGGATACCGTCTAGTATCTAGTATAGTATAGTATCGCCTATAGTGGTCTATGGTCTATGTCTATGTTGTTGATTATGGTCTATGTTGTTGATTATAGTCTGGTCTATGTTATTGACTATAATCTTGTCTAGTGTCAACTATATTCTGTTCTATAGTGTCAACTATATTCTATTCTATAGTTTCGACTATATTCTGGTTTATGGTGACGACTAATGTCAGATCTATAGTGTCGACTATAGTCTGGTCTATGTGTCGACTAAAGTCTGATCTATAGTGTCGACTATAGTCTGGTGCATGTGTCGACTATAGTTTGTATAACCTACAGTCTGGACTATAGTGTTGACTATAACCTGGTCTACATATAGTGTCCACTATAGTCTGGTCTATGTTGTTGACTATAGTCTGGTCTATAGTGTCGATTACAGTCTGGTCTATGTGTCGACTATAGTTTGTATAGACTATATAGTCTGATAGTGTCGAATATAGTCTGGTATATAGTGTCCTATAAAGTCTGATCTATAGTGTCTGGTCTTTGTCGACTATAGTTTGTATAGACTATAGTCTGGTCTATAGTGTTGACTGGACTGGTCTATATGTCGACTATAATTTGTATAGACTATAGTCTGGTTCTGGTCTATCTAGTGTTCACTGTAGTCTGGCCTATAGTGTTGATTATAGTTCGGCCTATAGTTTCGATTATAGACTGTTAAATATAGTTTAGTCTATAGTGTCGACTACAGTTTGGTATATAGTGTCAGCAATAGTCTGGTCCATAGTGCAGACTATATACAGTTTATAGCCTCGAATATAGACTAGTCTAATGTCACAACTATAATTTAGAATAAAGCCTGGACTTTATACATACACATGTATGTATATCACCTGAAATGAAAATGGTTCACTGTATCAAGATACATATTGCTGCAAATTTTTAGAATCCTATTGTCAAAGTTACCGATTTTATTGAAGTGAAATTCAAAAGGGCGTAACAACAACAAATTAGTCATTTCCACAAGTAAGAATGTTCAAAAAAGCAACATAATAGACAATGTCTGACGGTAAAGTTATATTTAATCGTGTTTATTTTTACGCCCTTTTGCATTTAAGGTGACGATATATGTATAGTGATGTCTTATATATAAAAAAAAATGTCTTAATTTTAAAATACTAGTTGTTTATAATTAAAATTTTTATATTTAATAACTACATAATTAAAATAATATTCCTCTTTCTCCATATTTTCTTTCCAGGATTATCATCTAAAAAATACTCTTCGAAAACATATACGATAACTAATTAAATAAGAAAATAAATATCTATATTAATAAAAAATTTTAAACATAAACATATACTGTGTATATAAACAAAAGAATTATAAACAAAAAAAGAATATTTAAAACTATTTGTTTTTAGTTTTATAATGAAACATTGAATGTGATATTTGAAATTATTAATTTACACAAACAACAAATACTACTACTTATTATACAGCTGAAGTTAAAAAAATACAAATAGAGGACAAATTTGAATATTAATTAAAAAAGAAAACATTTTAGCATCACTTTTTTCATTTAATTTACACCAAAGAATAATAAATCTAAGAAAATTTTTGGTAAATTATAAAAAAAAAAAACAAATAAAAATAAAATTTAAAAATTGTATAAAAAATAATAAAAGAAACATGGCTGACAAAGTAGAACAAACCCAACAGATGAACAACAATCAAAATGATGTACGAAAAATTCGTAAATCTCCAGAATTTCAAACACAACAGCAGGTTATTGTACCCGCCAGCATAACAAGAGAAAGAAGTTTTGTGCGCACTTCCAATCATCAGGTAAATCAAAATATACATATTTTAGATTTAATAATTTAATTAGATTATAGCGAAAATTTTATAAAAAAAAAACTATGCACAGAGGAATGAACGGGGAATGGAATAATTTTTTAGAAAATTCATTGGAAATCTTTAAAGAAAAATAGAATTTATGGAATAATATTGAAAATATCAGATACACTTTCATAATTTTGATCTCTAAGATCTAATCCTGTACGGAAAAGACTTTTAAAATAAGCAATTCTAGTGATTTTGGGTCAAATATTTCGATGCGATAAAAATCAAATCGAACATGTAAGTCAACCAAGGTTATACTACGTATGACTATGAACATTAAATATTCAAAACTATAACGGCAAATAACAATAATTCCAAGAAAAAGTACCACAAAAGAAAAAAAATTATCGTACAATTTTAAATATAAGTACGCATATGAAAAAGATAAATATATTTAAAAATCTTAAAATTTTACTCGGTAAATAAATTGTAATAAAATAAATCTTAAATAAACAGTAACATAAAACTAAAAATGTATATTTTTTCTAATAAAAAAGAAAAACAAATTGTTCCAATTCTCATTAGTAGTGTAAACAAAAAAACGACAAAATAGAAATAATATTTGAATGGATAACAAAATTTCCCTTTTAAATTTTTTTCCCATAAAAATTAAAGATTTTGTGTGAAAATAAAATTGGCAATAATCCAAATAAATAGATATGACCTCAATTATAATACATAGTACATATTAATATATTTATTAATTTTGTCATTTTGTTTGTAACATATTGAAGTGATCGTTGAAGACCTTTTAAGATGTTGTCACTTAAATTTGTTCAAAAAAAAAAAAAAATTCAAAAAAACTTGCTTAACTATTTTAGCATTTCGGATATTTTCGATATTTCAATAAGTAATAGTTATAACTCTTGGGAATTAAAGCTTTTATTGACCTCGGTTTTTCAAAATCGTGTTATTAAAAAAAGTAGGCAAGTAGGAGAACCAAGAAATAAAAATAATGGCATCATAATTTATTGTTTTCTTTCATTTGGGTTCAACCGTACAATTATTGTGTTCCTACCCACCGTTCCATTACTCCATGTGATTGAGTCGGATTCCCTTACCATTCTTTGGAATCCGCTCTCCTTGCCTCGAACGCTTTTGCATACGTCAGGTTAATTCCAGCACTTTTTAAAAAACCACCTTTAGCACCGACTTCCGTCTGGACTTAAGGTTACTTTATTTTTAATGGCCATGCCCTTCTATATACCCCTTTCCTGATTGTACATCTCCTAGCTCATCCACCTATTTCTTATCATATATTAGGTATAGAAAGATCTCTCTATGTTTTGTGTAACTTCATTCAATTGTGTGGATCTTTTGTGCAGCCATAATAGTTTCAGTTCGCGCATGAAGGTAACGGTGTAGTTGGTGAGATATTGAAGATGTCTTTTGGGTTTAGTAAGACAGCACCCAAGATCTTAACTCGGTGGGACCCTAATAATGGGCAGTTGCATAAAATATGCTCTGAGGTTTTCTCTTGTAGGCCACAGAATCTACATAGATTCGTTAAAGAGTTGCCTAGGGTGAATTGATGGTATCTAAGACCATAATGTCCAGTAAGTAATCCCGTTAGTACTCTAAGATCGCTTTTATTGAACGTTTGCAATGGCCAGCAAATTCAGATTTCACCCAAGAGTCGCATTTAGCTTTTGCGTATTCTTGAGGAATGCCAAAGAAGGGCTCAGGGCGAATTAGTTGACGACGAGCGCACCTATTTGCTAGGCAGTCTGCCCTTTTATTGCCAGAGTAACCCTCATGGCCACGTATCCAACATAAAGTCAATTTTGTTTTGTTTACCTAATTCATAAATTGAAGTCAAACAATCGATTACAACACCCGACCTAACTTGGCTATCCGACATTATAAAAATTCTAACACAAATAAAGATGGCCTATATTTCTGCTTGAAAGATTGAAGGGGATGACCTTTTGGGGCCGCCAATACCTGTAAACCGAACATGATCAGCGTTTTCTTTCCACCAAGTTTTATCAGTCCAGAAGTCCGTATTTGGTACTATAACCTCAAATGATCTATCGAAAACCATAGTAGATGACCCACAGTCGGGAATAGGTTGAGACTAAATACATACGTCTCTGTATACAACAGTGGCGCAAAATTTATATTCGGCCCGCTGCAGTATATACAGTCGACTCCCAATAGTTTTAAACCTAGAAGTTTTACGGAAACGATTGCCTAAAGAAAGAATTGTAAGAGAATCTGAGTATTCCTATCCTGATAAACCTCAACTGCCAGAGTTGAGTCCCGAAATTTTCCTTCATTTCGCCAGGAACCTATTTCCCAGCGATTTAATGTTGTATTCTAGGACAATATAAATTATATACTCAATCGCCTCTAGTCCCTCTTAATCTAGGCATATCCTGCAAAATCACTTACTGGCAAAGGCGCCAATTGAGCAATCCCCATTAAGGTCCTGTCAAAATCTTTAGACTGAGTTTATACAGCGCTATAAGTAACTTGGTGGCTCGTACCTTTGATATTTTAAAATCCGTTGTACTATTACAGGACGCGTAGATGATGCCATGTATTCTCTCGAAAAGCAACCTATAATAGCGACATATTTCTGGTTTCACTCTTCTTTTCCTATCATCTATGTTAAGGTTCGAACCTAATCAAGCTCTTTAGCATGCACATTGTAGTGTCCCGGCTCCCAACTGAGTCCAACAGTAAACATAATGTTAGTAAGAGCATTTATACAACCAGGGGCGAATGTACCATATGACATGCCAATGCTCTAGGAGCCGCTTGACTATCGACATATATTGTCATAACCGACCCTAGATCGATATGATTACGTATGAGTTAAAACATTGTAGTGTCCCGGCACCCAACTGAGTCTAATAGTAAACATAATGTCAGTGAGAGCATTTATACCACCAGGGGCGAATGTACCGTATGACATGCCAATGCTCTAAGAGCCGCTTAACTATCGACATATATTGTCATAACCGACCCTAGATCGTTATGATTACGTATGAGTTCCGTCGCTTTCCAGATCGCTGGATCTCTGCTTAACTATACTAATTGTAAAGACTCTCTGTTAGCCTCCTCTTCTCCCTGTATAGATTCCTCTATGGCATCCTTTATTCCCGATGGTAAATTAAAGTCCATCAGTTGTTTCATGGCCTCTTCTATATCTTCCATTCTCCTGCCAGTGCTATCTACCACTGATTCTTAGATTGGAGACTTGAGAATAGTCTTCGGGAATCTTGTTTGGGTATTCGAATGATTTTCTTACATCAAGTTTAGTATAATATTCATCCCTGTCATGCTCGGTTGAATGGCTTGGGAAGATTTTCGATCAGTCTTTGAAAATTTACAATAAAATATTTCTTTATCTGTTTGTTTCAGTTGTTAAATTATTCTTTTGAAATTTAATCCTTATAACCTTTTATATTTATCGCAAACTTTCGTATGCAGTAAATTATACATTTTAATATAATTTGCTTCCAGTTGGTCTGTTTCGGTCTTTCGTCGTTATTGAAATTGTTGTAGTGTGAATCTACATTAAAATTTTTCATATGAACTTCATCGTGAATGCGTCATACAAAAAAATAAATATATATTTTCTATTATAACAATAATATTTTCTTTTCTTTATAGAATATCAACAAACGACGTAGCTTGGCCTTCAATCTACAGACCGGTGGCAATACTCAGACTGTGCAGTTGCGTGGCAAACCAACAATGGACATTTATAGACCACCAAGTGAGTAAAATAATTGATTAGTAAATGATTTTTGCTGTAAAATTGCGACAAGTTTCTTTGAGCTTATAAATACGATTGCTTCATGTTATTGCAAAGAATTTCTTGTAACGAGTCGTTATGAGAAATTATGAAGTTAATTTTTTATATAAAATTTTATTTCAATCACACTGCCTGTACAATTTTGCCATTTTAATATTTAATTTTACGACATTCTGCAATATGTAGCATAATGTAGGTCCATGTGTGTTTTTCCATTTTTGTTGTTTTCGTCCAAAGTTTGCGTTAGATTTTGTAGAAACACGTTCCATAACTTTTAAGGCTTGATAACTCAACTTTAGATTAATCGCAAATCTTATCGTAATCTATTTAACCTTCCTATACCCGTGCCATGAATTGTAACACTTATAGCCTCTACGATCTGTGGGTACATTTTGAGAATGATTAAAATATATTTCAATTCCTCTTTTTGAAAATGGTCCTAGGAAGGTTAAAGTTGTCAATTCGGTGATTTCTTAGCGTCAGCTGATTACGATATGATTGATCAATCTTTATTCCCTTAATGCTTTTAATATAATAATGCTTAAAGTTTAATCATTTGGATCGAAGCCTTTCTAAATGCCCACTTCCTGTTTTTTTCTTTCTTTTTTATGTCTCTCTTTTTCACTTAAATCCATTTACTTTATTCTCTTTACAAAAACACGCATAACTGGATATTTCAAAATTATTGTTGTATGTTTGTGTTGTATAATGAATTGATAACGTCCTTTATGGGGGACAATAATGTGGCAACTTTTAAATTATACTGAAAAAAAAAGATGCCCGTTATGAAAATGGTAATAATCTAAATGTTAACGCTCAGGAATTTAATTATGCGGCCACTACAAATACAAGATCTACTACACCACCTCCTACACAATCACTTGTCCAATCGGCAGCACCATCAGATACAATTGATAGTCGGTAATGTTTTGTGGTTGTACAAATAATTTAGAAACATTTAATTTTCATTTCCAGAATTAAACTACAATCTACAACATTCTTCCAGTTCATCCATGGTCTTTCCGCTCAATTCTCCCACTGGAATACAGCCACAAATGCAATATGTGGCAACAAATAATGCAATGATGAATCGTCGACAGGCTGGTCTCTCTTTGGGCAGTATGCCATTGGGAAATATGAATAAACAGCATCATATGACTGGTGGACATCGTCCCATACTCGTAACTCACTCACATCCCATGCAAATGGGTCATATGGGTGTCTCACAGCAGGTGCCATTGATCAATTCACCCTCAAGTGGAAATATTTTACATGTAAGTGGAGTTTTGCTATGTATTGTGTAATTTTCTTAATTTGAAAATAATATTAAACTTTCAGCAAGCTGCCACAACAAATCGTGTAAAATTTGCCCCAGAGCCACAAAAACATCATCACAATAAAGGTCAAATGAATATGGTGCAAATGAACAATAATCTTAATCAAAACTATCAGCAACACCAGCAAATGAACGTCATGAATCCATACATTATGGCCAACAACCAGATGGGAAATGGACCCATGGATCCCTATATGAATATAGCACCATTACAACGTTCGAAATCACTCTCTTCAGCTGATGCTTTGACACGTGGTATTGCTGGGCTTGGTTTGGGTCTTGGCAATGAAGTCACCGATATCGGTCAATTTACTCCCGAAATACAATCTCTTATTGATACGGCTCTTGAAGATCCCAACAAATTGAATTCACGCAGTCTAATGGAATTGACTTCACATTTCATTAAACGTGCTGTAGAGGGACGTCGTTATGCTCTACCCATATCAAGACTTTGTCTAAATATTATAGCCAAAGAGCAAAAGGAGACATTTTTGGAGGCATTGTTGAACACCTGTCGTCAGTGGTATCAAGAGAGAGAAAAGGTAAGTGCAAATAGTTTACAATTTCTTAAGTAAACATAACAAAATAATTTAATTTTCTTTTCTTAGCTTTTATTCACAATCCAAGGAATGAAATCACCATCTAGAGCTCGTTTTACCGCTTTCATGGCATTTCTAACCGAAATGTTTTGTCAATTAAAGCGGCGTCAATTGCAATTGCGCACCCAATGCGAAGGAGCACCACCACCATTAGTTCTACTTACCCTTTTGTCGAAATGTTGTGAAGACTGTGTAAAACCACCAGTCAGATCCTTATCTGAGGTAAGTTCACTTTGTTAACTGAAGTTCAGCTATTAAAATGCAAATGTAACTATCTTGCAGATTGAATGTCTCTTCTATGTATTGACTTGTATTGGTCAAGATCTGGAAATGCAATTGCCACAACAGTTGGAATTACTCTTGTCCATGGTACGGGATGCCTTTTTGAATGCCAGTGACTCGGCCCCTGCCATACGTCGTACTCTTTTGCAGCTCATTGAATTGCAGGCATCCCATTGGCAATTACCAGGCAACACGGTGCTCTATTACTATCCCTCGAACAAGTGAGATTCTCCTCACATAGTTGTTCCATTTGTTGGACCTTAAAAAATGCAACTGTTTTGAAAAATTAAAACTTTTATTTTTGTTTGTTATAAAAATTACCTAAAAATTATATTAAACTTAGATACATACATACATATACATACATTTATTGCATTTATAAAAGATGCAAATGTTTTGTTGGAGCAATGATCCCTCATAGACATCCTACAGTACATTATAAATACATTAAGTTATTAATACATATTTCTTTTTATTATTTATTTTAATTTTATTTCTACTAACAAATAATAAAACAAATATTTTTGATCATGATCATACAATACTATCTCTATATTATTAAAATTTTACTATTTTATTATTATAATAACTATATTCATATTTTAATTTAATTTATATATGTAGTATCTAATTATTTATAATACATCTACAATATAGTATATACATAATACATACATATGGATATTGTTTAACATAATGTATGTTTGATATTTTAGAGAACATTAGATCGCTAGATCATCCGTGAAAACTTACAACAATTCAAACTCTAATATATAGAAGTTTAAGAGGCATTTTTGAGCTCAAAAATACTTTTTCCTCACAAGATATTATTAAACGAAGAAATTTTAACATCACAAAGCAATATAAAAAAACTACTAATCCCAAATTTATTAATATCTAATACTAGTCAAAAAACAAAAAAAAAATATTTTTTAAAAATAAAGTGATTTTCAAAGATATAAATCTAAGGTTTCTTTAGACACTTGGCAACATATGTAAATCGTTAGGGAAAGAAAATGACCCAAATTAATTTTTGGAAAATATATCATGGTGGAAAATTCGTGATCTTTTCGATTCTAATGTTTTAACCACAGACAAATGATCATAGCATGGATTCACGAGCAACGTTTCAATGTGTTTCACAAGGACTGAAAAAAAAACCCCAACTTATGTGCTATGTTAAGCTCAGTGTTTCCAATTTGACGATTTTCCCGTCAAATCACACGCTTTTATACCCTTTGTGAGAAGGCTATATATAAGTTTGTCATTCCATTCTATAAAGTATATATATTCTGAATCCCTATAGATAGTCGATTAAGCTATGTCCGTCTGTTGAAATCAATTTTCTGAAGACCCCAGATATCTTCGAAATCTAAATCTTCAATAATTCTGCCAGACATGCTTTCGATAATCATGCAAAATCGGTCCATAAATAACTGATATACATATGTGCAAAAATCTGAAACTACCTCTGAAAATTTTTATAAATTAAAGCATAAAAATAACCACAACAACGAGATAAAGCAGTAATATGTTGGTAATACCGTTTATATTTTGTTTGAGGGTGGTAATACAGTTGATAGGTACAACAGTCAATATTTCTTTCTACGCTAATACATTTTATATATTTTTGTGTGTATGTTATGTGTGACATGTACAAGAAATGATGTATTTGTTATTGTTGTTTTCCCTAGTCTAGTATATAGTCAAGTCTATGGTCTAGTCTATAGTCTAGTATATAGTCTTGTCTATATTCTTGTCTACAGTCTAGTCTATAGTCTAGTCCATAGTCCATTATAGTCTATAGTCCAGTATATAATCTAGTCTATAATCCAGTCTATAGTCCAGTCTACAGTCATTTGTTTCATATAGTTTAGTCTAGCGTATAGTATAGTCTAGTGTATAGTCTAGTCTATAGTCTAGTCTATAGTCTAGTGTATAGTCTAGTCTATAGTCTAATCTATAGTCTGGTCTATTGTCTAGTCTATATATACATACAACCGTACCCCAAATGGGACTATGGAGCTCATAAATGTGCTAGTATTACTACAACTTAGTTATAAATAAGTCTAAATAATACTGCCGAATTTCGTAATGGTCACGCACTAACCCGCATACAAGGTCCCCTTTGTAAAATGACTTGAAAGTTAATAATGCACCCAATCGAACTGAGTATATTGATGGATGAACACAAGAGTTTCCTTTAAACGATGGAATGTAAAGTAAGTACATAGGTATGTAAAGCTGGACGTCCACCCTACGCGTTCTACGCTTCTTCGCATTCTACGCGGCTGTCAAAAAAGTAGAATCAATGTTGTTGTGTGCTAGAAGTTACAAGCACAAAAGCGTAGAATGCCTTGATGCGTAGAATGCTTAAAGTAGATCTGCTTTCTATTTTTGTAAGCGTCATAAGCGGTGCACGAATATGTCAGCTGATTTTGACAAATTATATTTTATTTTTAATTTTAATAAACTAAAACGAGTTAAACTGTGAAACAATAAATGAAAAACTTAAAAACCGCGAAGATTTTTGTAAATAAAGCATAAATTTGACGCTAATGATGCGTAGTATGCAAAGAATGTATGAAAAGCACGAAATGCTTTGCCACGAAGACGCGTAGTGTCAACGGTAATAACATTTTGGACATTTTCCATTTGAGTAAACATCTTATATCCACAGTGTGTTTAAAATAAGTTTAATTTTTTGTATTTTGCCGTATGTTGTTGCTGTTTTTTTCTGTCAAAGCATGCAGTAAATTTCTCTTTTTTTTAATGAAATTTTCAGAGGTTGTCTAGGATTTTTGCTTAAATCTCCGTTATTTCTGGATGGATTTTGCTGATTTTAAACACGAAACTTCTTGAATGTATGCCTGATAGAATTGTTGAAGGTTTGTATCCAGAAGATATCTGGGGACTTCAGAAAATTGATTTCAAAAGACACACAGATAGACGGGCATGGCTTAATCGACTATGTTTGACCATTTCCTCTCCAGGCTGTAGTTGAATATCATAAAATGTTCCCATTAATTTGACTTATTTCATTAAGACATGATTATTCATGATATGCTTCAAGAATATTCCAAGCATTTCTTCTCAGTTGTTAATATGAAAAACATTTGTTTTATCAACAGACAAACCAATCAATATATTTAGTTGCTTCATTGTCAAGGTCATTTGATTTTGCAGTAGGATATCAGGTACATTTTTCTTTTACTTTTACCTTCCATACTTCCTCAGTTTTCTACGGGATATTGGACAAAAGTCGAGTGCTTAAGGTGAACATAAGCCTTTTTCTGGCTGGTACATTTTCAACCACAGAGTGAGTTAGAGATGTCTCAGCATCGCCCCTTTGTGCCTTGTAAAGAACACGCAGGTCGAAATTTTTGAACATGGTTCAACCGGTTCACGTACAAGCACTTTCCTCGATTACTATCTATTCTTGGACCATTGCTGCCCCCTTGAGAAACTTTCAAGTTGCAAAAACATCACTTCCGCAAATGGAATGGCGTCTGTTGATTCGACAACAGTACCTAGAGACGTAATCGGTAAACCGAAATATGAACTTATCAAATAGCCAAAGTCCAATTCTTAACACACTGTGGTAAGAAAAATGTGTAATGCGAATAAGATGCCGTACATCCATCACCATTCAACTCACAAGTTCTCATATATACTACACATCCAAGAGAAAACATTCGACACATTCATAAAAGTATATTGTTGTATCAAGGTCCATATAGCCCTGATTAATTCCGTATTTTTTTCATTTCACACCAACTCATTTCAAACTTTTAGCTCCACAGTCACTCCTCTGAGAGCAATCTGTTAACTTTTTCGGCAAAAGCACCGAACTTATGCCGAAATATAGATATCGATTTTGGGTTTAAACCACAGATACTACATGTACCCCAAAAGGACCTCTGCAATAACCGGGACAAGTCAAAGTCCGAAACTCAAATTCCTGCGTGCCACCGCTTCCCGTTTCTTGATGTTGGGTCATTGCTCTCGACCCTCTTCTCGACCAACTCTCTTGTTCGTCTACAGAACAAGTTGAAATTTGTCTCATCGACTCATAAAAATTGTTTCCCACTCCGAATTAAGCCATTTAGTCCTCTACATATTTAGCTCTTTTTTGCTTGTTTACTTCAGAGTTCATGGTGACTGGCTCATAATGGACAGATTTGATAGTGAAATTTTGCCACACAAATTATTTGAGATTGTTGTTGTTGTTATCCATTTCTGGAATCATCTTTGCACACATATCTTCAACTCCTTCAAAGTAACTGATGGCTTTTCTTCCACCTACCGCAGCATATTTTCGGCTTTTTTCCATCGCTCTGAAAAGGTTAAAGACGACCAACCCATCTATGGGCAGTATTGTAGTTTCCAGGGACTTTCAGTCATCTCCACGTGACGCTGCTTCAATTACCCTTTTTCGATCTTGGATATTATACATCACAAAGTATACAGAGGTGTCACTTTTGACATTTAAAAAAGTCTAAAATCAGCTTTTGTTTGATTTTGAAATTGTTTGGTGAGAAGAGGTATATAAAATACAGCTAAAAAAATTATTGAATTCGTTTTGTGCGAAAGAGAGGGAAATAGTTTTTTGCTCGTGACGCCTCTGTATACCCTGTGTTATACATATTTGTTATATTTCTTTCGCTCTGTATGTATTTTGTTCCCCTAATTGGAACTAAACAATTGTTGTGAATTAAATTATTACTAGACATAATATAATAATGAATATGTGTAGCTGTCATTTAACACAAGGCTTCCTTGTGATATTATGCATTTTCTAACTTAATTTTATTTATAAATTTAAAAAAAAAAATCAAAAATACTTTAATATTAATATCAATTTGTATTTTCTCAATTTCAATTTCTATATTCTCAATATTAATTTGAATTTCTAAATTACAAATTAAGTATTCCCGATATAAATTTGCGATTTTTAATTTATATTTTCTTAATATGAAATAGAAATTCCTAAAAAAAATTAAATGTATTCATAAACAAAAGTTGACACAAAACTCATTTTTACAACAATGTTTGAAACTTAACAAGTGTTTTGAATTATAATGGAATTTTTTCATGCAACTTCATCAATGTTTGAAAAGGAAAAACGCTTTTAACTGTTCATGTATACTTATAAATAACAATAGACATCAAAAACAAACAAAAAACAGAAATGAAAACTAAAATTAAGGAAACTGAATATTAATCAAAATTATAAGAAATGAGAAAAACTAAAATCATATATTAAAGAAACTTGTATGTATTGTGTGCTAATTTAATTCCTCCTTAATTAACACAGACACACACACACGCCTACATACACCTGAACAATATTTGTAATTGTTTGTGTCTGAAATTAAAAAAAAAATAACTTTGTAGTTAATACAGGGATTGCAAACTAGTGTGTTCGACAGCAGTCAAATTTGGATTAGGAAGCGATATGTTCAACCAACCATATGGTACCGGGATAACTACAAATAGACACATTCATTACGAGGGTAATATGAAAAATCTTTAAAAACTGACATATTTTATAAAAAAAATTTTGTGGTAAATAAGAGTGAGATAAATCTAATACAATTTTAAAGAGCTCCAACTCTAAATCAGTTCAAAAGAACTCGGCTCCGGCTGGCAGTTGGAACAGCAAGTAACCGGACAAGCAACGACACGTGTACTCCAGAAATACTCCAGAATTGTTGTTATAGTACCAGTGAGATGGATGATTCATATACAGCAGCTTTGAACGGCATTCATAAAGACGCCATTAACTCTCGGTTGCTGGATATCACTTGAAGGTCGTAATTGGTAGTCGCCCACCGCCAATAGCAAACATAGAACAAGAGTAGTTCTGGCACAATTAGGGTCATAATGGAGCAACAGGCTTAATACCTACTAGTTCCGCAAAGAGCGCGACATCCCTAATGAATGTTCAGATTGTGATCAAAGTCCTTGTGATACCCGCCACATATTCAACTGCTCAATATGTAGAAGTAGAACACTTCTTTTGGAACTCAATGCAGATCCCGCGGTTTAGACAATTTATAGTTGTAGTAGTTACAACTATAATAACTACATCTGGATCTGGAAATGGAGCTCATTACTGACAGCTTAGGCTGTTTTCTGTAAAAGACAAACTGGAATAGTTTGGCCAATTATAATTGTGGTCGTTTTGATCATATCGTTGATGATAGCGTGGCCAGGGGAATATGAATATCCTTTCGGAATAGAGCATTCGAAAATAACGTAGAACAATAAAAATCAACAGTTGACAAATCTTGCAAAAAACTTCTGTAGCAGATAAACACCACAAAACTTTTTTTCTTGGACCAGCACTCAGGGAATGACCCCTACTTATGTATGTATCGAAAGAGGCGGTAAAATTTGTTTCAAAAGAATGTATAGACCACAAACAAGTTCTCTAATTTCAGGGGATCAAAATCCATTATAATATCGATAGAACAATGAAATACACTGTCACCAACAAGTTCCTTTGCCGTCTCCTGTACCCGTCGAGTAGATCCAAAATAAACTTCGATTCTCCGTTGCATTCCAATTTCAGTCGGATATACATACATAAGTGGTGTAATTAGTAAGGAGATCAGATGGTGTGAAGTATGTCTTATACCGCTTTTAAAAGCCAGCGAACATCTCACATCTGATTTCTTTATATTTACACCACCCAAAATCGACTCTGTCAAGTCGTGATTGAGCGATTCAACCATATGGGCGTCATTTCCCCAATCTCTAAAGATCTTGGTCTATAATTGAATGAATAAGAATGGCTAATATTTCTATCATCGGGAAAATAGTCGATAGAATTGGAAATTTGATATATAAGGACGTTTATGAAAACATTAAATAAGGAAACGGAAAGAACGCAGCCTTGTGGTACCCTTGAATTAATCTTAAACTCGTTTGATGTGTAAACTTTTAGTTTACAGAAGCCAGCAGGCAATTAGAATTGTTTTTTGGATCGTAAGAAAACTCTGAGTGAATGCTGTCCCACAGGTAAGGTTTACATCATATGGGTACCAGGCCATTCGTAAGTAGTCGGCAACGAAAGATCGAATGTAATAGCTTTAAAGGGAAGGGAGCTCGAGATTAACCTAACGAACGCAAAACCATTTCTCTTGGTATATTGAAACGGTGGATAGAACCACAAAGATCCTATGGTGTAACCCTCACGGGAGCAAAACGAGAAGCCTCCTTAAAATTCAAAGCGGCCGCACAGGATTACGGGCACACTTATACAAAAGAATGTAGAAAAGACAGTGAAACTCTGGAGCATTTTCTTTGCTATTGTCAGGCTTTCGCTGAAATTCGATCCAAATATGTTGGGAGTGATATTATTTCGGATATAAAATCCCTCACGAACTCTAATTGGAAAATTCTTAGAAATTACGTGCAGGAAACTGCAAACATCGGACGATAATACATTCAGTGAATACTATATAAGGTTTTTGTTTTTACCAACAAACATTTTCCAACAGGTCCAATAATGGCCTAGGTGTATTTCTTCGGATAAACCTAATCTAAGCTTGGAATTCAAGATTTAGGATATCTTTTAGCATTAGTTGCTAATACGTAAGTATATCCACGCAACTACTATTTCAACTTGAAGATACTACAAGGTGAATTCAAAACGTAGGAGTCCCGTCATTGAAAAATATTGAAAATATAGTATGTTGTTCTATAAATTTACTTTTGACATTATAATTTTAAAGACTGGCCTCGTTTGCCCACTAGTGTATATGTATGTAGTTAGTAGATAAATTTATTTTGTAATTTTAAAATACTTCTTTCTCATAGTTTTGTCGTATTATTAATTACTCGAATTTTGTATTTTTATGTTGGTTTTTCTTTATTCATATTAAAATTCAATACATAAACAAAATAATTGCTCTTATGTAACGGTTTTTTTCTTATTACAATTTTTAAGTAGCTCAACGAAAGCATACAATTTATGCATGTACGTGCAGATGTGTATGAAGTGTTTATTTGTAATGAAGTAACACGCGATCGATTCAGTTAAAGATGAAGCTTGAAACTAATTAAATCGGCACCATTAAACTTTAATTCACTGCTAAATTTACCTTGCACTTGAAAGAAAAAACAAATATGGAAAGAAGAGCAGCAAATTGAAAGAAAAACACTTTTGCTATTTTTGTGCTTCATTACAAGGTTTGTAATATTGTTTGATAATAAATTAAGCGAATGTTTTGTAAAAGTGAATTTATATCAGGGTTGATTTTCAATTTAGCACCAACAGCGATAAAAGGGAAAACTTATTAGAGTGTTGTTAACACTTTCCTGTTTTCGATTTCGAAAGACTTTTCTAAGTATTAATAAAGATATTAATCGTTTAGTTTAGGTTTATTACTCACATTTTCGATACAAAATTTTTGCATGGGGGTTTAAGTTTAAGTTTGACGTCACTGCAGTTGTGAAAGCTCATCTCTTGATGAACAGAACATACTACCAGATCCATAAACACCTTGTATGTTATGAGACCTATACTTTTAGCTATATTAAATCTTTATTTATTTAAAGTTAAAATTAATTGTCCAAACTTTAACGTTATTTTTAAAAAAGTACCAAAAAGTAGTAATTTTTTCGCCATTAAAACATTCCCATTTAAAGACTATACTTTTCTTTAATATATTTGTTTTACCGGGTTACACTCCGTCGACCAGAGTATATAGAGTTTGTTTTAAAAAAATCCAAAAAAATATATAAAAACAAAATGAAACACAATTTTTAACTAATTGTTCTACTTTTAAACCTTCATACATACAAGCTTCAAAGAAAAATAACACACATATAAAGTGCGAAAAAGAAAATAAAAAAAATAAAAAAATAAATACTAAAAATATTTAATGAAAATATTAAATAATAATGTTGCAATAGTTATAAATATTGAAGCATTTAAGCTGCATAATTCAGTTTACATTTAACACGAACAGCAAACGGATTATAACGGAATACGACGCCAAGTAAAGCGGAAGCAACTCATACACACACACCTTCAACAACAAAACTTCAAAAGGATAAAATTATGAAGTTACTGGTAAGATGGTTCCAAAATACAAACATGTGTTCGTGTATGTAAATAAATATAATTATTCATATATAATACACTATTTCCTCAAGGAAATTTAAAGGTGAAAAGAGAAATGTTGTATTTTAAAAATGTTATATGCAAATCAAATAAAAGTGTTGTGGAAAATCTAATTAAAGAAAATATTTTATTTAAATATCAAGATTTAAAGACTTTTATGTAAAAGCAAGGGGATTGCCGTGAAGGCTCTCTTCATAGACTATCAAACTATTTATGTATGTTTGTGTGATGTAGAAAATGAGAAATGTTAATAATCTCAAATTAAATGTGCGTTATGAGGCTTCGAACCAGTCTAAATATCGTCTAAACATGTAAAATGGTGTTTCATTGAGAAATTTGTTATTGTAATTTCTATTGTAATTAAAACATTAGGTTATTAAAGGTTCAGGGAATGTTCAGCAAGAAGACTCGGAGACCCCTGAATAATATAATTGAATAATATGATTCTTTCCTGTCTACAAGTACCAACCAAATTAAATTGATGCAGTTTTGGAAAGTCCAGATCAACGGTTCATAAATTTCATCTGTAACAACTATCCAGATAGTGCGCAGGAAACTATTATAATTAGACAATTTCTTAGCAACAGGAGTAAATCTAACATTTCGAATTGTTACATAGGTTATATATGGACATAGCAGTACTTCGGCACATTAATAAGTTTACAATCTTCCTTATCTTAAGAACCGATGTACAACACCTTTATTATGACTGAGTTAAGTTTATTCCCGCACTCATAAAACATAGTGACATTGAAGCTTATGTTACTACAACTAACCTGATGACAGATACCTTGGCTCTTGGCAGGCTCTAGCTGATAAATTCAAACGTAATATGTAATGCAGTTTATTTTCCAGCTGAGATATGACTTAGCCTGTCCAATTTCAGTTCAAAGGTCTGGTTCCTTTAAATGAAAACACAAATATTTAAAATGTGATGTGTAATTCGGAACAAAGATTTATTATGGAAACCTTAAACTACTTATAGTCTACTTAAGTGTTCGATGCTGTTCGAGAGTTGAGCGATGACTATTCGGGAGGTGATCGTTGAACGATGATTATTCGGGAGACGATCGGTGAATGATGATTATTCGGGAGGTGATCGTTGAACGATGTTTATTCGGGATCGTTGAATGATGTTTAGTGCCGGTTTGTTTTTATACGAATGAGAAGAATAACAAAACAAAACGAGTTTCCGAGTACGAGAAACTCCGTACTGCGAGAGAGATGAATGATATTTCTTTCCCTTTCTCTCTCACGCAAAATCAAAATTTTCCCAAAAATAGTTTCCTAGTGTGGACCGGCAGTTATTCGGGAAGTGATCGTTGAACAATGGTTATTCGGCAGGTGATCGTTGAACGATGATTATTCGGGAAGTGATCGTTGAACGATGATTATTCGGGAAGCGATCGTTGGATGTCTTTCGGCGGTGCTGATGGCGACAGCTGGACAACGGAAAGAAAGAAAAAGAAATTTTATCGCCGTTTTCTGGCGAGGTTTCTTCTTAATTTCAGTGTCTATTCATTCTACGATTAGTTGTTTAATTTGCGCAGCTACCACAGAAACTACACGAAGTCAGGAAGTATTCAAAGGCTCTTGAGTTCGATTAAGAATAAAATCGTAAATACTACTCAAAGTCAAGAAGAATTCGGAGGTTCTAATCGTAAATACAACACGAAGTCAAGAAGAATTCAGAGGTTCTTGAGTTCGACTAAGAATATAATCGCAAATACTATACGGAGTCAAGAAGAATTCGCAGGTTCTTTAGTTTGACTAAGAATACAATCGTAAGTACTACACGAAGTCATGAAGTATTCGGGGGTTCTTGATTTCGACTAAGAATACAATCGCAAATACTACACGAAGTCAAGAAGTATTCGGAGGTTCTTGATCTCGACCAAAATACAGCGATAAATACTACCCGAAGTCGAGAAGAATTCGGATGTTCTTGATTTCGACTAAGAATACAATCGGAAATACTACACGAGTTTGTTACGAATGTAAGAAGAATTCGATGGTTCTTACAATCACACTACTAGAGCAGGTATTGCGTTAGATTCGGGCGGTACTTCGGTAGCCAGAATCCAGTTTTGTGACGAAACTAGTTTTGTGACTTGTTTTATAGGTTGTTTAATGTGTAGTACTTGTTGTATAGATTGTTTAATGTATGATGGTTTTTCATACATTTATCTATTGTATGTATAGGGTTCTGTAACTGCCACGTTACAAGTGAGATCTTAAAAACTGCATTCGAAGAGTTCTTCTGGAATAGGTTCTTATTTCAGCGATGGCGAGACTGTGGGTCCCTCCGACAGGATAAAACAACACTAAAACTTATAACGTATAACAATAAGAGAATTGGAGCAAAAGACTGGACGATTAAAATGGTATGCACGAGGGACGAGGAAAGAAAGTCAAGATATTTTGCAAATGGTTCAATCAAGTTCGATACTGCAAAACAGTCTAGTCGTCCAACAAGTTCAATTTAGTGGCTTCAGGAATATGTAATATTTTCTAATCAGTTTTGGTCAGTTTCTTCGGAACCTGAACCAAGTCCATAAATTGCAATTATGTTTCTAAGAAATAGAAACGACATGTTGATTTCATAGGAAGAAATACATCTAGACCACTATCGGGCCTATTCATGGAATATGGTTGTTAGTAAAAACAATAACCTTATATAGTATTATCGTCCGATGTCCAGAAACTCAATATCCTGGCCGTAATTCGTGAGAAATGTTATATCCGAAATAATATCACTCCCGAAATGTTTGGATATTATTTCGGCGAAAGCCTTACAATGACCAAAAAAGTGCTCCAGTGTTTCACTATCCTCTCTACATGCACTACATCCGCCTGAATGCGCACGTCCAATTCTGTATAGGAGTGTCCGCATGCTAACTTTAGACTTGCTCATTTTGAAGAAGCTTCTAGTCATGGTCTCGTTGGGGACACTCCATAGAATATTTGTGGTTCTACCCACCGTTTCATTATTCCAAGAAGCCTTATGGGCTTCTCTCGTTGCATTAAATAGGTTAGCTATCTCGAACTCTCTTCCCTTTAAAGCTATAACATTCGCTATTTCATTGCTGACTACTCCCGAGGGTTCTACTCACCTCTGGGAGAGTAATCGGTTACAGCTTGTTTACAATACAATTCGGTATTAGATTCAACCTTATCATCTGATATCTCCCTAATTGACTTCTAGCTGTCGATAAATATATTAAGTCATATAGGCTCCATATTTATTCTAATAACGTCTTCCGTTATTGCTCGGACTTCTGACTGAAAGCTAGTGTTGGGATTACGTAAAAGTGGTATGTTTCTGGTTCCTTAATATAGAAGCCCAGGCCCTGAGATAACTGTTTCAAAGTTTCCGACATATTCTGTGTTTGGTATGTGATCGAAAACGTCCGATGATTGTGAATTTAATTTCTATTTGTCCAGTATACGTTGATGACGTGAGATGCAGTTAGCAATAGTACATTTATTTTTAAGATAAATAAACAAAAATATTTAACTTTTACTTAAAATGTAGGTTCAAACTAAGTTTAATAACATAGTAAATTTCTATTAATTTATTGAAAGTAGTAAAAGGAAAACAAGAAAAGTTAAAATTTCACGCAAATCATTCAATCAAAAGTAGGCTCAACAACAAAACCAATACAGAAATGGAAAACTAAAATAAATTTTAGAAAGTAAACATATTTTGTATTCCAATCTTACAAAAAAAACGTATTAAATAAACAAAACTTATATTAACTTTCTATGGATTTTAAGATGTTCCTCTTCGAAATAAAGATAAGTGAGCTGACTAGAAACTAGTCCAATGGCTAGCTTTAGCGCTTTATTATAATTTAGGTCTCAATATCAAAAATATTATTTAATGTTTGGCTCAGCTTCATTTCTCTCTCTTTTACAGCAAATCGGTCTACCGGTGCTATTGATTTTGCTACTCTTCGCCGACAATACGCTTGCCAAAAGGCGAAGGAACGATAATTCGAATACTGAAGAGAATGAATACGATGTTCATCATCACAATTATGACGAGCAAGAAATTTATACATCTAGTAAAGATTTAAATGCCCAAGAATCTGGCAAGATAGAGGTTAAGGTTCATCCTGACTCAAATGCCAATGCACCACGAGGTAAACGTGGTTCACAAAGGTTTCGACAAACAGCTTTAATTAAACCTGTAAATCGTCGCAAAAAACATGTTATTCTAAAGTTGCAACCGCGACATAAAAGACCTGTACATAACCAGGTCTCCGAGAATATTAAGAATATTCAAAACTCGCCCAGTGAAGAGGTAAAAGTATATCATACCTTTGAAGAGACTCACGAACATATCGAAGAGAAAGAAGAAACTCCTGCAGATAAAAATGAAAAAACGGCCGACAGTCAAACAGCTGAATCCACAGAACAACTAGAATTTCAAGCTGAACAGAAATTTAATGAACCCATAACGGAAGAAACACAAAATTTTCACTCAGAAGAGGAAAAACATAAGAAAGTCAAGGTAAAACATCATCACCACCATCATCATCATAATCATGTTAAAGAAATCATCAAGAAAGTACCGGAACCATATCCAGTGGAGAAGATCGTTCATGTTCCCGTAGAAAAGATTATCGAAAAAATTGTACATGTGCCAAAGCCATATCCTGTTGAGAAAATCATTAAAGTTCCAGTAGAAAAACTAATACATGTACCCAAACCATATTCGGTTGAGAAGATAGTGGAGAAAAAAGTACCCTACCCGGTAGAGAAAATAGTTGAGAAAATTGTTGAGAAAAAGGTACCGTATCCAGTAGAAAAAATCGTTCATGTACCGGTGGAAAAGATTGTCGAGAAAATTGTTCATATTCCCAAACCATATCCGGTTGAAAAAATTGTGGAGAAGATTGTACATGTGCCGGTTGAAAAGATTGTTGAGAAGAAGGTTCCTTACCCAGTGGAAAAAAGAGTACCATATCCAGTTGAAAAAATAGTCCATGTTCCAGTAGAGAAAATAGTAGAAAAAATTGTTCATGTTCCGAAACCGTATCCAGTGGAAAAGATAGTAAATCAAGTTGTTGCCGTACCAAGACCATATCCTGTGGTACAACGTGTTCCTTATCCCGTGGAAGTTAAGGTACCTATTCACGTTGAAAAGAAAGTTCCGGTTTATATACAGTCAAAAGACGCAAGTGAGAAACACGTCGATGACGACTTTGCAGATCATGAACATAAAGGTTACGAGCACAACCACGAAATAGAGCATTACAATCATCATGCTCATGACTTGTCTGTTTTTCCATCAAATCACAAGCCCAGAGTGACCAGTCATCAAAAAAATGAACCCCAAAAACAATCATCAGCTATACGCGCGGAATTGTTACAGCAACAAATTCATAATTTTGGTTACAAAAAACAACAAGAACAACAGCAGCAGCAACAATTGCAAAACCAACAAATTCAACATCAACAGCAGCAGAAAATTCAGCAACAACAACAAGAAATTAAACAGTTGCAACACCAACAGCAGCAACAACATCAACAAATACATCATCAACAGCAACAACTACAGCAAGAACAACAGCATCATCATCAAGTACAACATCAATTGCAGCAACAACAGAGTTCTTTATCGGTATCTCATGAACTCTGCCACCAAGAAAGCCGCAACCAAGAAGTGGCAGTTCCGCCCAAAACAAATCCAAAATTCCAAATAAATGTTCCAGATGTTGAACCTGCTGCTAGCGAGACAGTATCTGTATCGGTACCGTATTCGGATATGCAAACGCAAGCGTCGACCAATTCCTACCAAGTTGTGTCGCCGTTACAACCAATTGCGTTGCCTCTTCAGTTCTTCCAATATCATCATATGCCCTTTCAACAACCACTCGGTTTCTCTTTAGCAGCGCCTGACAATTAAGCCTTCAGAATAATGAACATTCATTATAGACTTCATATGTCCGTCGAAGTTTTTAGTTTAAATAACTTTTAATTTAAGTATTATTTAAGTATATGTATCTGAAATAGTGTAAATTTCTTAATTCATATTTCATATTCAAAATATATCACTGTCATGGGTATATTGAAATATAAAAAAATATTGTTTTTATTTAGTAAAAAAATAAAAAAACATTTTTTAGAAGCTCCTTTTAAAAAATGTTTTATTTAGAAAATGTTTTATTATAATTTATATATATTAGGAGTCAAATCCTAAAATAGACTGGCCAGAGAAAGTGCAGCTGCCGTTTCCAAAATTGGGAAGGTGCCGATTGAAATTGCTGTAAAAACAGGCTCCGACAAGGACTCTAAAACACCTACTACGGTACCCAAAGCATCATTAGCAGTTACTGGTAATGTTGAGGAGTCAAATCCTAAAATCAAGGAGGAAATCACTCGCCAGAAGACAGTACGGCAGTGCTTTTCAAAATTGGGAAGGTGGCGATTAAAAAGGCTCCTATTTCAAGATAAGGAAACCGCAGTGCCATCAATAGTACCGGCTGCATCAATGGCCACTTCTGTCTACCCGGATGAGTCAAGTCTAAAGAGCGAGGAGGTGAAAACCAACTCGCTGGAAGACAGTTTAATGGATGACCATGAATGAGGTTATCCAAATAAACCTCCATCGGAGCGAGACGGCTACCAACGCTATAAAATTAACACAGGTAAAATACATATAGCTTTAATCCAGGAACAAATCCAGGATTAAATCGCGTAAATTTCCAACTTTTCTACGCTGATACGGGGTCTCGACCGAGAACATGTATCTTATGTCACAAGAACTTATGTTTCCTCCTCTCAAAAGGATTATCCACATCGGATACAGCGGTACTGAAGCAAGGTCGTGGAAACATATATCTTCTATCCGTTTACCTGCGTGAAATGGGGTCTTAGTCCTACTATGATAAATTGGCTTTATAAAAGTGTAATTATAACAATTCTAGCTTATGATTCAATAATCGGGTGGACTGCTTTGGATAAAAAATGTAACATCAAACTACAGGCAGTTCAGCGTACATGCTGCTTGGGTATAAGTGTGTACTACTTCAACCTAGGCTCTGGAAACGTTGCTAGATATTCCACCGGCGCTTACAGCCGAACGGCTCATTACTTTAGGCAAACTGGCCAAAAGCGATTCAATGTCGGACGTGCGTGATCGCATACCAGATACAGATTATGTAGGAAACTTTGAAAACTTTGGACAGAGTGGGACTGGGGTTCTATATTGAAGAAACAGAAATATACCACCGTTTACCTAATCATAACACAAGCTTCCAGGCAGAAGTCCAAGTAATAACAGAATACGTAAATTGGATTAGAATAAATATGGCGCCCACAGCCCTTTATATATTTACCGACAGCCAGAAGGCAATTAGGGCGATATTAGGTGATAGAATTAAATCTAAGACCATATTGGATTGTAAGAAAGCTTTAACTGAATACTCTCCCAGAGGTGAGGTTTACATCATATGGGTACCAGGCCACTCGGGAATAGTCGGCAACGAAAGGGCGAATGTAATAGCTTTAAAGGGAAGGGAGCTCGATGTAGTTAACCTGACAAACGCAAAACCATTCGACGCAACAAAAGAATTAAAAATATGGATGAGAGAATCCCATAAGGCCTCTTGGAATAATGAAACGGTGGGTAGAACCACAAAGATTCTATGGGGTGACCCTGATGAGAGCAAGACGAGAAATCTCCTCAAAATGAGCAAGTCTGATGTTAGTATGATGGTACGTATTCTGAGTGGACACACAGGATTACGTACACATCTATACAAAATTGGACGTGCGGATTCAGACGAATGTAGAGCATGTGGAAAGGACAGTGAAACTCTGGAGCACTTTCTTTGCCACTGTCAGGAATTCGTCAAAGTTAGACTAAGACTGATTGGAAGATTCCTAGGAATTACGTCCGGGAAACTGAGTTACTGAACATTGAAAAATAATTTATTCAGTGAATTTTTTTTTCATGAAAAGGAGCTCACAACGAGCCCGATAGTGGCCTAGGTGTATTTCTTCGGATTTCATGTAGTATACATACTCCTATCAACCTAACCTAGTAACTCCATCAAATAAACATGAAAGATGTTATTTTGCAAACTCTTCAAGATTTTTTTAGAAATTCGCGCTAAATTTAGCATTAGATGTATTTTCTTATCAAAATAATTACCACATTAAATAACAAGTAAGAAATTATAGTCGGGCGAGGCCGACCATATAATACCCTACACCTTTGACAAAAATATAATGTGATTTAGTTGCCATAATAAAGCATTTAAGTTGAATTGTACCTTACCTTAGATATATATACTTAAGCCGTTTATTGTTGAATAAAATTGTGGACGTTTAAGTGAAATTTTGATGGGGGCTTTTTATAGGGGCTAGGGTTATATGAGAACCTATTATTATGGAATTCGTGGGGGTCATCAAGTCTTGTATACAAATTGGTTTTTGCAGCTTTTTGTCGAGATATGAGTATATTAAACATAATTATGAACCTAAAAGCCCTATTCGGTGGTTCAGTTGTATGGGGGCTAGGTGAAATAATGGACCGATGTAAACCATTTTCAACAGGCTTCATCTACGGTATCATAAAAGATCATGTGCCAAATTTCATTGAACTATCTCCAAAATTGCGACCTGTAGTTTGATTACAAGTTTTAAAAGCCCTATTCGAGGGGTTCAGTTGTATGGGGGCTAGGTGAAATAATGGACCGATGTAAACCATTTTCAACAGGCTTCATCTACGGTACCATAAAAGATCATGTGCCAAATTTCATTGAATTATCTCCAAAATTGCGACCTGTAGTTTGATTACTAATTTTAAAAGCCCTATTCGGGGGTGCAGTTGTATGGGGGCTAGGTGAAATAATGGACCGATGTAAACCATTTTCAACAGGCTTCATCTACGGCACCATAAAAGATCATGTGCCAAATTTCATTGAATTATCTCCAAAATTGCGACCTGTAGTTTGATTACTAATTTTAAAAGCCCTATTCGGGGGTGCAGTTGTATGGGGGCTAGGTGAAATAATGGACCGATGTTAACCATTTTCAATAAGCTTCGTCTACGATACCATAAAAGATCATGTGCCAAATTTCATTTAATTATCTCCAAAATTGCGACCTGTAGTTTGATTACAAGGATTACAAGACCTATTGGGGGGTTCAGTTGTATGGGGGCTAGGTGAAATAATGGACCGATCTTAACCATTTTCAATAGGCTTCGTCCCTGGGACAACAGAAGATCATGTACCAAATTTCGTTGAATTATCATTAAAATTGCGACCTGTAGTTTGATTACAAGGTTTACATGGACGGACGGACGGACGGACGGACAGACAGACGGACGGACAGACGGACGGGCAGACGGACGGACATAGCTAAATCGACTCAGAAAATGATTCTGAGCCGATTGGTATACTTTAAGGTGGGTATAGGACCAATATTATTGTGCGTTACAAACATCAGCACAAATCCAATATACCCTCCCCACTAAAGTGGTGTAGGGTATAATAAAGGATTTGAAGTTGTGGCTTTAGTTTAGGATATGGGGCCTACAAATCAATAACTTTTATTTGCCGAACCATCATTTTTAGAGAACGATGAATTAACAAGTATCATTGAAAAGGATTTTGATTGTTTTGAGGATGATGTATTAGATTATGTAGCAAGATATGATTCAAAAGCTATATACATACATATACCTGATTCTATCTATTTAACATGATACATATCAATCTTTTGAAACAGGTATTTTGTTCAACAACACATTGGTTACTCCTGAATCCATTGTTCAAGTTTTGAATTGTTCGAAATCTGATCTGTCAATAACTCATAGATTGTGTCATAAGTATCTTAATCTAAAGTATTGAATTTATAAAAATTCATGACCGTGTGACTCTTCACGATTAAAATAATCGGATATGCGCTCATTTTCTGATCAAAAATTATACTTTTGTCTGGAGAAAATGGTACCCCGTCCGCGTCTCTTCTTTTATGAGCCCCACTTCTGAGCAGTTCCGACTCATTTTTGTATCTTTTCTGAGTTTATATACTGTTTTATATAGAGTCCTTTTCGAATCATATTTTTGTACCAATCAAGTTTTTTTGTTCCAATCATCCATTACACACTCCTAAATACTACCAATAATCGTCAAATGGTGACCATGTCAATAACTTACACTACATATCGGTTCTGAAATTGATTATTGTTCAAAATAGTAAGATTTTTACATTAAATCAGGCTCAATTGGTGGTATGAATACGAATTGAACAATTTTGAACACGGATACATCTTAATTTGTTGCTAGAACAAATAAAATGTCCGATCCATAAAACATGGTTATTGTATCGACTATATTAAGATATGATTGGTAGCATTATTGTATGCTTTGGAAATCGGAGTATTTCGAAAACCTGTTTAAATTAAAGGAAATATATAGAATTATCCAAATTTTAAAGTTTATGTTATAAGTCTTAAGAAATCGGAGTTAAGTTTCGGTTTTTTAAGAACGTACTGTGTTCAAAATAGCCAAATCCATGCACATAACATTAATTTCGAAATAACAACTCTTTTCAAAAGTTAAAAATTCTATTTCCAATGCATCATTTGGAGGGTTCAATGACCACCAGATCCAAAATCCGGTGTCTAAAGTGTAAAAAAATCGTAGAAGTGGGAAAAAACTGTTCTACTAATTAATTCCGGAGCCAATCGGTCCAAATTTCAAGATTTCGGAACTAAAAGTAGATGTTTTCCAAGTTATTGTGTAAAAAAATATTTTATTAAAAAGTAATTATATTAATACAAGTAAAATTTTCATAAATTTTGTTAATATCATTAAACCAAATATATACTGAAATGATCTGTATACTTACTTTTGTGACGTAAATTTTGCACCTTTTTAACTTCAGCTTAAATGAGAACTCAAAGGACCAAAATATGAATAAAAAAAGTAGTAAATAATAATTATCATAATTGTTTTTAATAAATAAATGTGTCACTTTTTTGTTTTTTGAAAAAATAATATCTTAATAAAGCCAATCGTCAGTATTTCTGTATACTTATTTTTGTGATTAACTGTAATTTAAATTTACTTTAAAGAAACTATACTTTATTTTACACAAACACAAATAATTATACATTTTAATATTATAAACGAAATGAGAATTATATCAACTTATTTTAGGCCACAGAAATTTGTTTGCCAACTCTTCTAAAAGAGTTCTTTTATGAGTCTCTTTTCTAAGTTTACACTTCATACACCACTGTGCTGATGTTTGTGACACCCAAATTATTGACCCACCTTAGGGTATACCAATCAGCTCAGAATCAATCTCTGAGTCGATTAAGCTATGACCGTCTGTCTGTGTGTCCATGTAAACCTTGTACTATAGGTCGCATTGTTCAAGATAATTTTATGAATTTGGCACATAATCTTCTTTTGACCCAAGGTCATACAACCGTAGCCCCCGAATAGGGCTGTTGAGCGTATAATTACGTTAAATTTTGTAGAACCTCTATAAAATACGACAAATCTTAAGTTTTATATAAGTTTAAATGATACTGACCTCATTCTGCCTTAGTACCATACAAAGTCCCCTCCAAAGGTGAAAGTTCACTTTTAAAGACTAGTATAACGATGACATTCTACAGAAATAACTTTAATGTCATCGTTAATCGCTCTACCAAAATTTATACGAATAGGTCCTTATTTACTTACCTTGCCTCTATATAACCCCTCTTTCACAAAATCACTTTTTTGCAACAAATTGTTAAAACATTACAGAATTAAGGTAAAATGCTTTATTATTAGGAAAATAATCCAGATTTTTAATATATCCTCTGGTGTAGGCTATCATATGGTCGGCCATGGCCGACTATACATTCTTGTTTTTAAATGTAATTGTTGTTGTTCCGTTACAGACAAAAACAATTATGTAAGAAACAATTTAAGATCGTCCATCACCCAATTTACACGATGATTTTTTTCATGTTTGCCCAGACGTCTGTTTTCATGTTTGTCGATGATTGATGGTGAGCGGGGTAGAGAAGAATGGGGGGTAAGAAAACAAACATGATTTGGGATTTTCATGATTGTTTTTGACATTCCTCTTTAAACTCATTCGTACTGTTGATATTATGCTCATGTAAAAAAATAATTATGTCTTTTTTTACATGAAAACATTAAAATTTGCATTAAAAAAATACTTAAGCGTGTAATTAAATTTTTTTAAATCAAATTAAATGGTTTTTATGTTAAAAATTTCATTTTATTTTTATTACGAATAAGTAATTAAAAAGGATTATACAATTAAACATCAAAAAAAGACATGCATAGTTGCATGTAAAAAATCACCGTATAAATGTTCATGATTTTTTGGAAGATTCTCAAAAGAGAATTGGAAAAAACAGACGTCTGAAAAGTCTTCATGTAAATTGCGCCCAACTGTTTGAAATATGATCACAAAACATATTTTAAACACCAAAATGATATACATTTTGTTATTGTTTTTCAAATAATCAGTAGAAAGGGGAGAAGAATTATATTTCTTCTTTATCTTTCCCACAAAATCATAAACTTGCGCATGAATATTTTCTCAATGTAAACTAGGACTAACTTTGCTGAAATGAGACCTAAACATTAAGTATTAGCAGGTTCATCATTTGCTTATGCGCAACTCATCAAAATGTTAAAGTGTTTATAGATTCCAAAATTATAAAGTTTTGTATAAAAATATGTACTTCATATAATGAAGTTTGGGTTTTCATTTTTGAAACCCCAAATGAAGGTGGCTATTATAAAATATCACTAAATGTTCTGTTATAAATAATTTTATTTAATAAAGCCCCCTTCACACGAGCACACAAGTAATATGATCTGTCAAAATTTTGTGTAGAAGAGAACGGATGAGATCGTCTAAACGCAATATGTAATGAAACCATCACACATTGAGAGAAAATACGGATGGAAAATTTGACAGTCGTATGGCTCTCTTCATTTTTTGAAATGATTCAAAAAACAAGCAAGTCGCATTAGATCTGGGATGTATTTTTATGTAAACACATACAAAAAAAGTGAAACAGCTGTTCCATCTTACTTTGTTATTGTTTTATACCAATCGTGTAAACACAAAAAATATAAATCATACGACTTTTATTCTCTTTTTTGTCATACGGATGGAATTTCATTTTACTTTTTCATTAGACTTGTCGTACGTAAAGTGTGACCGTGTGATGGGCCCTTAAGTCAATGTGTGATGAAAACGTACATTTGTAATTGAAAAAGTTAAATATGTACATATTAAAAATCGGTTTTTGTATAGAGAGCCAATTTGGGAATTTTGAATGAAATATAAATTGTTCAGGGGGTTCATTAAAATAACGGCGAATTAACTCTGCATAACCATATATTTTATATTTCAAAGAAGATAATGTAGTTTTAACAAAAGTTGTATAGCAATTTCTGAAAATCAAACAAAAATAGTACAATACATCAAAGAAAATTGTAAAAACTACCGATGGTGCTTTTTCACAGTACAAAATTAAATTACTATTCCGCATAAAGGCCGAATGGAACTATTTCGCAACTGCCCATGGATGATCTATGTGGTACAGTAAAACGTTTCGCATCAAAAATGCATTATATTGAAGGTAGGGCCTATTCGAAAAGCATCACAGCATTGCATCTGATGCGCAGAATGTTCGAAAATGCATTAGAGAAATGATGCGCAAAAAACTTCGAAACACGCATCATAATGCATTTACGAACAGATCCAAAGCTATATAATTTTTTAGCTTAGTCGTACATAACTCATCATTAAATAATATCGGTATAAAATTTGACTGGAATACAAATGGTTTTGAGAATTGGATTGCTCCATAATGTTTTTGTTTTTGTTGTTTTTTTTTTTTTTTTTTTTTTTTGACTTGTAAATGTTTTCGACGTTTATGTAAATTTCTTACAAAATTGTTTTGTCATTTTACAGCAAATAAAAAAGAAAACTAAAATGCTGTACCAAAAATCTCAATTATAATACTTTTTTATAGCCAAAGACATGATGCAATAAACAGGTATATGCAATCGAGCAGCTGATAATTTATTGTTGTATAGGCTTTCTGTCAAAGTTTGTTATTGTTATTATTTATTTGAAGTGACGTTACAAAATATTAATTGGAAATAAAAAATTAGGAAAAAAACAAATTATTTTCGCTGTTAGTTAATACATATGTACAGTTAATCACAAAAATAAGTATACAGAAATACTGACGATTGGTATTATTTAAAAAAAATATTATTTTTTCAAAAAACAAAAAAGCAACACATTTATTTATTAAAAACAATTATGATAATTATTATTCACTACTTTTTTTCTTCATATTTTGGTTCTTTGAGTTCTCATTCAAGATGAAGTTAAAAAGGTGCAAAATTTACGTCACAAAAGTAAGTATACAGATCATTTCAGTATATATTTGGTTTAATTATATTAACAAAATTTATGGAAATTTTACTTGTATTAATAAATAAAATATTTTTTACACATTTTAAAATATTTTTAATAAAATATTTTTTACACAATAACTTGGAAAAAATCTACTTTTAGTTCCGAAATCTTAAAATTTGGGCCGATTGGCTCCGGAATTAATTAGTAGGACAGTTTTTTTCCCACTTCTACGATTTTTTTTCCACTTTAGACCCCGGATTTTGGATCTGGTGGTCATTGAACCCTCCAAATGATGCATTGGAAATAGAATTTTTAACTTTTGAAAAGAGTTGTTATTTCGAAATTAATGTTATATGCATGGATTTGGCCATTTTGAACAGAGTACGTTCTTAAAAAACCGAAATTTAACTCCGATTTCTTAAGACTTACAACATAAACTTTAAAATTTGGATAATTCTATATATTTCCTTTAATTTAAACAGGTTTTCCAAATATTCCGATTTCCAAAGCATACAATAATGCTACCAATCATATCTTGATATACTTGATACAATAACCATGTTTTATGGATCGGACATTTTATTTGTTCTAGCAACAAATTAAGATGTATCTGTGTTCAAAATTGTTCAATTCGTATTCATACCACCAATTGAGCCTGATTTAATATAAAAATCTTACTATTTTGGACAATAATCAATTTCAGAACCGATATGTAGTGTAAGTTATTGACATGGTCACCATTTGACGATTATTGGTAGTATTTAGAAGTGTGTAATGGATGATTGGAACCAAAAAACTTGTTTTAATTAATGGATACTAGTACAAATATTATTAATATCGCAATTGAAGATATAAATTTTAGGAAATCGTCGTTAAATATCGAATATGAACGCTATACTATGTTAAAAACGGCAATGTTCCGCAATGGATTGCAATTATTGTACAGAAACAATTAATTTAAACGTTAAAATATCGTCTTCCAATGCATCATAATGAACAAACGAAGGATATTATTGAATACCCGATCCAAAACTCCGGGGGTTTAAATAGTCAGATGTTCTTAAATAGGAAAAAATGCTCCTATAAATAATATTCATATCAATTACCAAAAATTTAAATTTTTCGGAACAAAAAGTGAATTTTTTCCATGTTATAGTGTACAGAAAATTTTATTATAAAATAATTACATTCAAACGGTAAAATTTTCATGAATTTTGTTAATATCATTAAGCCAAATACATATTAAAATTATCTGTATACTTATTTTTGTGACGTAAATTTTGCACCTTCTTAACTTCAGCTTAAATGAGAACTCAAAGAACCAAAATATGAAGAAAAAAAGTAGTGAATAATAATTATCATAATTGTTTTTAATAAATAAATGTGTTACTTTTTTGATTTTTGAAAAAATAATATCCTTTTTTAAATAAAACCAATTGTCAGTATTTCTGTATACTTATTTTTGAGATTAACTGTATGTAGGTAAATAAATGTGTATTGCATTTCAATAACTAATCCTTCTATCAATTGTCTCCCTATTGTCTACATTACAAGATCCACTCTTATTGGCTCCAAGGATTAATTCAAAGACAAATTTTGTGAAAAGAGAACACAACCCCAGATGCCTTACAGCAAGACACTCAAGAACTCCATAACCCTTAGTACATTGATTATATCCAGAACACAACCCTAGACGCCTTACATCCACAACTCAATAAAATGAGCTAAAGCCAAATCTTGAACACTGAAAACACAACCCCTACCATGTCACCCATGACATTATTTCAGCTGATATTCATTGTCCCCATTACCAGCTCCGCTATCGTTAATGTTCCCAAAGTTAACTTGTGACCATTGAGCAGCGTATTTATTAGCCAAGGCCAAACTTTGGTCACTCAGAACAAAACCTCAGCTGCCAAATTCATTGGTGCTGCAACAGTCGGTGTAGTGGGTCAGAGTGTCGAGAGAATATTCGGCTCCAACATCATCTAAAACAACATCTGCTCTTCTTACATACATACATTTTGGTTTGGCCCTTTCTTCCCTTCGCTTTCTAAAATGGAATGTATGGATATGCATATGTATTTTTTTCATAACAATTAACAAAAATTATTTTGTTAAAATAAAATATTTTTTCTTCATTTTAAGAATAAACATCAAAAATTGTTTGTATTTATTTATGTCAGTTGATTTTGACATTAAGCTCATACTAATACAATAACAAAATGCCTGTTGTTTTTGTATTGTTTTAGTGATGCAGTGTACCCTGGCTAAAGATAAGTTAAAAAATTAAAAATGTTTATGATATTGACAAAGTTTATAAGAAAGTATCTACAAATGAGACATTTTACAAAGTTATTTTTCAAGTTAGATATTGTCGAATAACTGTTATAAAATTTAGAACAAAATATATTCTCGTTCTTATAAATAAATTAATAAATTCTTCTATGTTCATATTTTCGCATCCTTTACAGTGCGGAACAAATTTATATGTATGACAAAATATATTAAAAAATCGGTATTAAGTTTTTCTATATATGAAACTAGGTTATTTATTTTATATGTATAAATTTTTTCCTGAGTAAAGGTGAATTTGCTATAACGTTAACAACAAAAGTTTTTATATATGCCCAGCAAGAAAAGACCTGAAGAAGTGATGATTTTAACACAGGCTTTTCATAGGAGGAATGCCCTTTTTATTTGATTCCAAATTCACTACATCTGAAGTAATTTTCAAGAAGTAATTTTTATGCCCTTTTGACCTACATAAATAAATGCCCTTTTGACCTACAAAAATAATATTAACATTAATAAGGTTAATAGACACATTTAATACAAAAGCCCAAAAATAAAATTTTTTATCTCATAAAATTGGAAGAACAAAAAATATGTATATCTTCAACATTGAAAAAATAGAATTATGTTCGCATCTTCGGAAGTCTTTAACCATCACTTCCTGAGAAGGTTAAAAATTCACTTAGTGCTACTGTTGAAGTGGTGATAAATGTTATTCTTTTGGAAGTACTTCGTTTTATTTTTGCTGGGTGTAATTAAACTAACAATAAATGCTTTGCAGGTCTTCAATAACTTCAAAAAGATGTTTTTTTTTTTTTCAAATATTATGCATTACAATTATTATGTACAAAATTAGACACATTGGTATTTATTGTTGCATTTCTTTTAATTCCTTTTAAATTCGGTTGCAAATTTTTAAAATAATTGCTCAATATCTTGCACTTTATTTTTTGCTGTAATATTTAAATTTTATCAAAACTGTAATATTAAATTTTTCATTTTTTTAAATTTTAATTTTTTAAATTATTACTTTCTTAAATCAAATTAGATACATATTCCACATTCTAAACATTTTAATATACGAACTATAACTAAATTTACCATTACAATTACAGGTACTTAAAATATTACTATTAAAATTTTTTTGGGAAGGACAATTTTCATTTAAATTGTCAGGTATTGCAGTTTTTGTTAAATTTTTATTAAAATACGTTATGATTGAGCATAAAAGTGTCCTCAGCTAAAGGTATGCAATATGGTCATCTGTAGGTATTAGGTATTTTTATTGGACCTCATATTCACAAAATTATGAAAGATGAAGAGTTTTTAATAGCTGAATTCCTTTGAAAAAAGAGCATTCCAAAACATCGGCTATTATCCCCGGCATTAAAAGCTGCTCGCTAAACCAGTATCGATGCATTGATTTCTTATTAGCTTCAAAAATAGAGGCCATGATTTAGGAAACTATGGTCTGTCTGGATAAGCAATAGGGTAATTTCACATGCTTCAATGAATCTTAAATTTTTAATAAAACTTTGAATGACAAAATCACTCTATAACCATAGAGTATATAGAGCGGAAACTCTGCTGTCAATGACCTAAGTCTGTTTTCCAAAACCTGAATACTGTAGTAGAATAACTTATGGTAGTACTAGTATATTCCCCATATTTGAAATAACCCAACAAACACAAAATCAAACGTTTAAAAAATGTTATTAATTTTATTTAATATTAAACATTTACGGTTCTTGAAAAAGAGAAATTGATTTAACGTTTACATTCCATTTATAGTTTTAAAATTTAAAAATTGTTTGATTTACAATCTTTCTCGACTTTACATGAACCCTCTGTGTATGCTGGGCAACGACATTTCAATTTATTATTCTGACATTTTCACCACAATTTTTTATTTATTTTTAAAATTTTACATAACTTCGGCAAAATAGACAGATTTAGGTGACTTAAATTCAAGAGAAAACACTCGACATATTCTTACGAGAATATTGGTGTGGCGACGTCCATATACCCTTGATTCATTCTGTAACTTATTCCTTTGACACCAACTCTTCCCTATCTTGGTGTTATTGCAATCCGGTTTGCCGGGATGCTAAATATATCCTCGGACATTCTTTAAAATTTTTGACCATGAAATGATGTTTTTTGCATCTCGGAAGTTAAGCAATGGTCAGAGATTAGGTAGCTCGAGTACATGAGCAAAATGTAAGAAGCACAAAGTGGTAGTGGTGATTCGTTGGCCAACACGACAGGTGTTCACGTAAAGCATATTCACTTATGTATCTGTTGTCTTTTCGGTAACAGCACCGAACTTATCCAGAAATATAGATTTAACCCACAATTTTGTGTTTAAACTACAGCCATCCAGAAGGGAACTCTGCAATAACCGGGACAAGACAATAAAATGCAATCCAGACGAGTACGGGAACATACATACATATTATAATTTTGATTTTTTTTTTTTTTTTTTTTTTTTTTTGTATAAAACTAAAAATATTTAATTTATTTACATTCAATTTGACAAATGAGGTGGGGAAATCTAACTGGTGGTATGTTGAATACACGGTACCCATATGTGTGAACAGCCTACTTTATGTTTTCAAAAAAAATTTTACAGGTTTTCTCTCTATACGTTTCTCTACGCCTATAACGAAATACTTACTTGGTAACTAAATCTAATCTAAAATCAAATATTAAAATCTAACCTTAATATTTTAAATTATCAAATTAGAGATTATGGCACAAAATCCGAATAGTGTTTGTACGTGAGAAATTACAATTAATGTCAATATGATTCGTCTGGGCAAAAAAGATAATATAAATATTAAAAATTCTTAGTTTCATTCATTATATTGGTTCCAAAAATTACCTGCGGTGACGCTTAGTTCATTCCACAACATACGTAGACCCCATGTCGCATAATACCGTTACTACCGGAAAACCTGCTTGTTTGAGCTCTATGATCAATTCATTTGCTGGTCATAATCGAAATCAAAAATTTACTAAATCAACGATTTTTGAAATCCTGGAGCCATCACAACTTCTACATAATTTGCTGGATTACGTACCTTGTCTGTATCTGCGTCATATTCAAATGTTTCCCCTGCCTTCATGTCATAATAAGGCATCTTCCTAATTCGAAATGTGTCGCATCAAATCTTATAATTAACGAACACGTTCTGTAAATTTCTTTCATGGAAAGCCTTTTATGTACAAGTGTCTATAATAATTGTGGCGTTTTGCTTTATGAAAATATTGCTTTTCAGTGGTGATATGTACACAGAAAAAAATTCATAAGTGGAATGAATTTTGTAATAAAATGTATGAATCGAACTTGACTTTTTTCCCAAACCGTTTTCATTCAGTGTATGAATTTTTAATTTATAATAAGAACTGAACATAGATTTAATTTTTAAGTTTTTCATACAGGTCATGAATTATGTTCTTAGATTGGATGAATAAAAATAATGTATATTTTAATAAATTTTATGAATTTTTTCATGAAATTATGGTTTTTATTAATTAAATTCCATCCTTTTTAAATAAATAATACGAAGTAAGACAAATTGTTTTAAAATAATGCATTTTTCATTAATAATAGATTTAGGTAATTAAATGAACAATATATATATATATATATATATATATATATATATATATATATATATATATATATATATATATATATATATGTATATATAGTGGTATTCGAATCTGAGATTGCTACATTTTAACCAATAATTTTCAAATTCCTCTAAATTTAATTTATCGTATTTTAAAACTTGACGAATAGATTCCTTCCAGGATGCTTCTGGAGCTACATATATTTAATAAGTATTTATTTATAAACCATTTAAAAAGTTATTTTTTCAAATGCATACACATACAATATATCTGGCAAGGATTGTTCATCACTATCTACCTCTAATTGCGTTAATCCCTTCATTATTTGTTACAATATCTATTCCATTCACTTCCAAATCATAAATTACATTAATTAAGTCATCAAAACAATTGTTAGGGTCAAGTTTTAAATCATTCGATTTTAGAACATATGCTAAAACAAGTAGGAAAGTATAGTCGGACATTGCCGACTATATGATACCCTACACCATGGGTATATTTTAAGAATTATTTATTTTTCATAAAAAATTTGTTGAATTTTACCTTAATTCCGATGTATTTAAGCAATTTATTGGTGAAAAACTACATTACTAAAAGAGGCTTTATATGGGAGCTAGAGTCAAATATGGACCGATCCTCCAAAAATTGGGATGTTATTTTATATAAAGATTAGTTATGCTGAATTTCATCGCGATACTAATGGTTATAAGTAAATTTTTGGACGTTTAAGATATTTTTTAAAGATGGGTTTATATGGTGTGTGTAGGACCAATATTTTTATGCGTTACAAACATCAGCACAAACGTATAATACCCTCCCCACTATAGTGGTGTAGGGTATAAATACCTGTTCTAGCTGCGAATTTTTTGGTTTCAATGTTGGAAAACTGTAGTATACATTGTATATACTTTGGTTTCGACTCTTTGATCCTAATGGATTATTGATCCCGAAATCATCGGCGTAAAGTAAATATGGAACCATCGACCTTCCTGGATACAGCTTCTCTTTATTTTTACATAATTTTTCATTTATAAAATTAAAGAGCGTCGAATCGTTTTCATTGTTTTTTTATGGGCAATAAAATTCCCTCTGATTTTTTATTTGATACGTGTAGTTCATTGTCAAATAAATTTGGACAAGATTAATTATCAATTTTGCAAGCAAAATTAACTAATTGAGTAGTCAAAAACAACTTTCGAGGATTAATTTTAATTTAATCGCTAATTTTTCACCTAAAGATTGGCCCTGAGAAATATTCATCTGAGACCCAACAAAGTACATACATATGTATGTATGTATATTATTGGTCCTTATGAAATTCTGAGTCGATTTAGTTATGTCAATCTGTCATAAAACACGCTCACGTTAAACCGAAGCAACGGAACTTTATGAAATTCACCCAAAATATTCATTGTTATCCTAAGCAGGTTGATATTGAAAATCTGCGAGTTTGGTAAAATAGGTTCAGAGTTATGAGTAAAAATTTGAGACAACCTCGAAAAAAATTGTGCTTTTTCACATACATATTTATTTGTATTTTTATACCCTACACCACTTTAGTGGGGAGGGTAATTGGATTTGTGCTGATGTTTGTAACATACAAAAATATTCGTCCTAGACCCACCTTAAAGTATACCAATCGGCTTAGAATCGTTTTCTGAGTCGATTAAGCTATGTCCGTCCGTCCGTCCGTCTGGCTGGCTGGCTGGCTGGCTGTCCATGTAAACCTTGTGCGCAAGGTACAGATCGCAATTTTCAAGATAATTGGATGAAATTTTTTTTTTTTTATTATTTCACCCAAGGACGAAGCCTATTGAAAATGGTTAAAATCGGTCCATTATTTCACCTAGCCCCCATAGAACAGAACCCCCCGAAAAGGGCTTCTGAGCACATAATTATGTTAAATGTACAGATATATCGATAAAATACGGCACAACTAAGTTTTATAGAAGTCTTGATGACCCGATTTCATAAAGATCGGGCCCCATTTGACCCTAGCTCCCATACAAAGTCCCCTTCAGAAAATTACTTGAATGTCCCAAATTAACTTATAAACACAAATATCGCGATGAAATTCAGCACAATAAAATAGTATGTAAATATAAATATATTCACAAAATTTGATCGGGCTTGGTCCATATTTGCCCCTAGCCCCCATATAAAGCCTCTTTCAGAAAATTAGTTTTTCATCCATAAATTGCTTAAATGTATCGGAACAAGGGAATATTGAAGATAAATGCTTTATTATGAAAAATAAATCACATTTAATATTCATAACTGGTGTAGGGTATCATATGGTCGGCCACGCCCGACTATACTTTCTTACTTGTTTACGAATGAATTTTGTCAAAGATAAAACTCTTGGTACCATGATCAACGTTATTAAAAATCGGAAAAAAATCGGTTCACTACTTCATATACTTCCCATACAAATGTACATATTCCCGGATATGAATTTATTGTTGATAACATCAGTTATAACGCCGATATCTTTACAAAGTTTCACAAATCAAAGCTTTATGCCAATACAATTTATATAAAGAAACAATTTTCTGAATCGGTCCATAATTGGTCATAGCTCTCATATAAGGTCCTCTTCCGAAAACCACTTAAACGCACATAACTCATTACCACATAACGATATACATACATACATACATACATACATACATACATACATACATACATACATACATACATACATACATACATACATACATACATACATACATACATACATACATACATACATAAAAAAGTTGGCAGAAATATTGCTTTTGTATAGAGAAATGTTACTGTACATATTTTTGGTCATAGTTCCCATACAAGACTTCTTCCTAAAATCACTTAAAATTAGATTACCCATTACCAACTAATGATATCCATAAACAAGTTGGCACAAATATCGCTGAATTTTGTCAGACATATAGCTTTACACTGTGTTGAAAATCAAAATTGGTCCACAATTTCATATGCCACCCATTAGCGAGATAAAAAGTGTTTTTTTTTTTTAGAAAAAAATAAATAAATAAAAGCAGTCCAAAACAAGCAGGACTTGAATTAAACCTCTCAGTTCCTAGTCCTACGTCACACCCACGACACCATTAACTAGTTCGATATTCCTTTGCCAACTAATGATCTTCACATAGAAATTTGCTTCCCAGTTTGTGTGAAAAAACAATTGCGAACCCACAACTAAACAAAATTGGTACATTAAGAGCGGGTTTTTGAGTTGGCAATCAAATGCCAATTAATAATCAGATTAGTTAATCTAAACATAAATTGAATCTGATGTTAATCCCCTTTGATGTACTCAAAAACATGTACTCAAAAACAAGATTAAAATTTGCAGTCCATACAAAACAACAGAAAACGTAACTTTTTGTTGTCGAAACAATGCATGTTTTATAAAAAGAAGACTATTGTAAATTTAATATGAAAGTTAATGAAAACTTAAGTTTAAAACAAAAAATGTATTTTGAAGTGTCCACAATTTATACTAATCAATAAATAGAACATTTTAATGTTTATATTTATAAAAATTGTATTATTATTTTTTTTGCATCTGCAGTTTATACTTTTGCATTTCATGCTTAAGTTTAAACCGCTTCCATTGGGCGCTTAAACTTGCAAACAAAATTAGCTAATTGAGTACTCAACAACAACTTTCTAGGATTAATTTTAATTAAATCGCTAATCTTTCACCTAAAGATTGGCCCTAAGTCGTTATGTAGTTTGGTTTGAATAACGGAAAATTCGATTCAACAATAAAAATTTTAAAATTTCTGATATTCAAGTATTTTTTATTTACGAAAATATATGTACATATGCATATAAAACAATTGCCAATAAATACGCACATAAATAATACATAAAACATGTATGTAATCAGACAGCTTTTTATGTGTTTTTACGACAATTATTCTTAAATAATTTTTAATTGAAACAAAACTTTATAAAAGAATAATAGTCGCAAAAAAACATAAAAAGTTGTCTAATTACATACATGTTTTATGTATTATTTACTTATTAAAAATACGTATTGTTAAATTAGTTTCAAATCTGAATTTGTATAAGATTTTTATTAATTTTTTATTTGTACTTATGATATTGTATAATTAAAATTTATGCAAAAAACTATTGAAGGTAGATCAAATAGAAAATATAATAACATTTAGTAATAGAATAATCAAACAACTATTTCCTGCTTAAGAATTCCAGCTTCCTCTAACAACTGTTGAAAACCATTTGGTACACGGCCTTCATTTAATTCAGAATTCCATTGTTTGTACTAAAAATAAAAATATAAATTAGCCATGTAGACATGATTGTAAATGAATGAAGAATTATTAGGTGTATAATTGGTCAATTACACAAATGAACTAATGAAAATATAGTATAACTATTACATAATCTTGTGTATTCAGACCAATTATATTTTACAAGTGGTAAAAGGTTTTTTAAAATTGTTTCATACTGACTTACACGCTCCAGTTCCGCACGCAAAGCTAAGACAGCTTTTTCACGATCAGCAACTAATTCTTCTAAATATTGATAACGTAACTTTTTGCGAGCTCGACATTCTCGAGCACTTTGACGACTCCGTTCTTTAAATATATAAAAAAGTTTTTTATTATTATTTTGTGCATTATTAATGTAGATATTTTTATTAAACTTACCCAATTTAGCTTTCATATCTATTTTTTCATTTGAAGCTTTACGTCCTGGTTTGCGTCCTCTCTTTCCACCCTCTTTACGTTCCTAAAATAAGAAAATTTAAAGTAATTTAGGTAAATAACTTATTTGAATTCAAATAACTAAAACAAAAACAAATTATGAAATGTTATTCCTATAAAAATAGACTAAGATGGGTCAAATGCTTATATATGATACAATGTTATTTACATATATAATGTATCTCAAGAAAAGAGTTTTAGAGAATTAGTTTAAAATTTTTCATATAAACAAAGTGGCCAATTTGTGGACTCCATTGTTTAAATCAAAACAACCATTTAGAAATTACAGAACTTATTTTTCCATTGTGCAATAGTTCTATGATATGTATTTGCCTATGTAGAAAATGGTCGAAATATTAACTTCTCCATCCCTGCTTAAAAAATGTAAATAAACACTCTTCTGTATCATCGTTTCTTTTTTGCATTTGTAAACAATGATGAAAACAAACTTTAATATCTTAACATTAGAAAGTTTATTGTTAGTAAACAACCCTTAAGAACACATTCTTCAATCAACAAGATGCTTTCCTTTAACAATGAAAACATAGTCAACCCCCTAAGAAATGCTTCAAAAATTACTGCGTAGTTTGGAAAAATAACATTGAAAAATGATTTCATCAAACTGTACTCGAAATATTTTTAAATTTCTAATAAATTGTTTGTTATTAACAAAGTAAAATGAAATTGTCTTACAAATTATAATTGTGGTCAGCACATTTTATAATTTTCAAGGCTATTTTTTTTTTTTTTTGTTCAAATACTTCTACATAAATAAATACAACTTAATATTCAGACAAATTTAATTCTATGTACAATGTTTACATATTTAATTTATATAAATTTTAACAACTTACTGATAGATTTGGTTCTTCAGAAATTATCATTTGCATATCTTCACAATCCATATTTATTATTTTAAACTTTTTGTATTTTAATAAATTTTTATATAGTTTTCACAAGGTATTTAATTATTTCAGTTCTTTATGGTTTTTCTTATTGAGTACTTATTATCGTCTTTGTTTTTACACAACACGCAGTGACAGAGCCCTGCGCCGACAAATATTAACAGCGGCGGCGACTGACACTAAATATGTCGGCGGCGGCTTAAAATCGACAGTAAACCGGGTTAGTTTTCAACTTCGTTCAGTTTTTAAATTTTCAACGATTTTAAATAAAAACGGAATCCGAGAGATCAGAAAGTGGGATTTTGGAAGCAAATATATTGTGTATAACAACAAAACAGAGCAAGCACAAAAGTTGTGTGTGTGTGTTAAACTCTTTTTCATATAAAAACTGTGTTTCTTTACTTGTCATGTTTGCAGGTTTTTACCAGAAATTGTAAAAAAGAATTGAGAAATTAGCCAGAATTTTTTTTCCTGGCAAATAGAAAAAAAATTGTCAAATAAATTATTTGTTTAAAAAGTACAGGCAAATCCCGGTATAACGAATGATAAAATGTCAGGCCCTTTCGTTAAATCGAAATATTCGTTATATCGGAATTATTTTTTCTAGTAAATTTCTTTATTTAATGGACAAAAAACCATTCAAATTAATGTATGAAATTATTACTTCAAATTTTATTTCAAACAACTAATAACAACGCACACGTTTTTCCATTTTGAACATCTGAACGGATTGAAAATTTTGTGAAGGATTTTAGTTTTCTAACAACTTTAATTTCCTGCTATTTCCTTAACCTTATTTTATTATCTAAAAGATAGAATTAAACTCTTTTGAGGAAAAACTGAACTTGAGAATCGATAACTGAGTCTCATGCTGATAATTTCAAAACCCTGGAATATTGCGCCATATTGGGGTATCGAAATAATTTATTTTGCTGTAAAATTTTATTATTTCAATGTATCCCTTTTAAACACTATTCAAGCTAAATTTACCATTAAATTCACATCTAACAGATTTATGCTTTTTAGATTATAATGTAAGGAATTTTGATCGATAGGTCAGATATGTAGTATAACTAAAATTAGGAATATGGGCGACTTCTTTCATTTTTACATTATATTCTAATTGCTCAATCAAGTTTTTGATATTAACAATATAAATATAAAATCAAAAGCTGGATTTTTTAGGTATTTTTTCTTTTTATTCGTTATATCGAGTATAAAATTTCTTAAACGTTCGCTATATAAGGTGGTTAATGTTAAAAATTTGGCTGTTTGTTATATCGGATTTTCGTTAAAGTGAGATTCGTTATACCGGGATTTGCCTGTACATTGAAAACAAAAAATGTTTGAAATTTTTTATTTATTGAAAGAGAAATTTAGTTTTTTCTCTTAGGGATAATGAGACGAGATCAACATCAATTAAAGGGATCACAAAGAGATTGAAAAATATTCCGAAAGTTTCACTTTGAAAATATTATTAGAGTGTACTAGCTATACCCAGTGTGCTTCGTTACCCTCATCGTAATCCCGTTTAAATTTTCATTCACTCAAGTCCCTGATTACTTAGTTTTATGTTTTTAGGTTCATTATAATAGAAAAAATTCAAATAGTACCAGTCGAAGAACGAAAAAGTAACAAAAAGTCCCGTTTTATATGTTCTCCCTTACTCCGGGCCCTACATGCTCAATTTCATGTCTATAGGTTCAATATTATAGAAAATTCAAATAGTACCTTTCGAAGAACGAAAAAGTACCAAAAATTCTCCTTTTATGTTTTATCACTTACACGCTTAATTTTCTGTTTCTAGGTTCAATATTATAGAAAATTTAAAAAGTACCTTTTGAAGAACGAAAAAGTACCAAAGGTTATCACTGGGCTGTACATGCTTAATTTCATGTTTCTAGGTTCAATATTATAAAAAATTCAAAAATACATATGAATACATAATAACGGGCTGCCAATACGATGTTGCAACTTTTTGGAACAGAATTTTTATTTCGTTAATGGGGAGGAAAAAAGTACCAAAAGGGGTAAAAACGGGAAATTTGATTTTATTCAAGAAACACTAAATATGCTAATGGGGTGTTATTTTGAACACCGGTACCAAGTGATATTTTTTGGTACTTTTTCATTCTCCAACTGGTACTTTTTGAGTTTTCTATGATATTGAAATCGAAACATGAAATTAATAATTAAGGGACTTTTCGGAACTTTTTCGTTCTACAAAGGTACTTTTTGAGTTTTCTATAAAACTTATCCTAGAAACATGAAATTAAGCAAGTAGAGTCCGGAGTAAATGAGAATCTATAAAATGGGACTTATTGGTACTTTATCGTACTTCGACTGGTACTTTTTTGACTTAGATCATAGAAACATGTAATTAAGCACTTGAGAATCTATAAAAGTGGACTTTTTGGTACTTTTTCGTTCTTCAAAAGGAACTTTTTGAATTTTCTATAATATTAAAACTAGAAACATGAAAGCATGTATAGCCCCAATTAAGTGAGAACCTGTAAAAGGGGACTTTTTGGTTCTTCAAAAGGTACATTTTAAGTTTTTGTATAATAATGAACCTAGAAACGTGAAATTAAGCATGTAGAGCCCGGATTAAGTGAGTTCCTATAAAAGGGGACTTTTTGGTACTTTTTCGTTCTTTAAAAGGTACTTTTTGAGTTTTCTATTATATTGAACATAGAGACATGAAATTATGCACGTAGAGCCCGGAGTAAATGAGAATCTATAAAATGGCACTTTTTGGTACTTTTTCGTTCTTTGACTGGTACTTCTTGAGCTTGCTACAAAATTTCGACTGGTGCTCTTTGAGTTTTCCATAAAATTAAACCTAGAAACATAAAAATAAATATGTAGAGCCTGGAGTAAATTATAATAAATAGTACTTTTTCGTTCTTCGACTGGTACTTTTTGAATTTTTTATAATATTGAACCTAGAAACATGAAATTAGGAATGTACAGCCCGGATTAAGTGATAACATATATATACTTTTTGGTACTTTTTCGTTCTTCAAAAGGTATTTCTTGAATTTTCTATAATATTGAACCTATAGACATAAAATTAATCCTGTAGGGCATGGAATAAGTGAGAACTTATAAAACAGGACCTTTTGGTACTTTTTCGTTCTTCAACTGGTACTATTTGGATTTTCTTTTATAATGAACCTAAAAACATAAAACTAAGCAATCAGGGACTGAGTGAATGAAAATTTAAACTGGAGTATTTCTGGTAATCTTTCGTTCTTTAACTGGTACTTTTTGAATTTTCTAAAATTAAAGACGCAGTATCCTAATTGAACGAAAATTTATCTCACTTACGTCCATTTTGCAAAAAGGGCTCGATATCAATCGAAATCTCTATAGGCCATAATTGACCCTGCCCCCTTCAAAAATTGATTTTAACGTTTTCTATGTACTTAATAATACCATAATAAAACAATTTTTGTTGGAACGAAAATATGTAATGTAAATATGTATATGAAATCTTCTTCAGAAAATTACTTAAACGCACATAAATGGCTTTCAAATGTCGATGTCGACGAAAAAAACATTTTTAGGAACCGAAAAATAAAATTATGGGGATCGGTCCGTCAATATAACCCTCTTACAGAAAATTAGTTTATAGCTAATACATCATTCCAAAAGTTATCATTATGATAGAATTATGGTAGAATTAAAAAAGTACTTTAAATTATAGAGAACTTTGTCCATAATTGATCCAATTCCACATTTAAGTCCCTAATCCGAAAATCACGGTGACATTCTTATTAATCTAATGATCAAAGTCCATATATATACATATGTATATGACCACTTCCGAAATTTGCTTTTTTACGACAAATGATTTGCCGAATATAAAGGCCCAAATAGACTACACAAGCGGCTTATCAAACATACTTTTTCCATTCGCACACACATTACACAAACATTGCTCGTACAAACACCGATTTTTTCACGTTTTTGTGGACTTTCAAAGATACAGATGTCAATTTTTCTTAGAAATGCAAATTTTTTTAAAAAATTGTTATTATTGAATACAAACCATACAAATGGTTTGACAAAAATTCAATATGTTTGTGTAAAAATCAAAATTTTTAAATTTTTGTACAAACAAACAGCAAGCATTTGTACCAACAGGAAACACCCTCATACACTACACAACAGGCTTGCACAAACGTAAAATATTGGTATGTTTGTCAAGCCACTTGTGTAGTCTATTTGGGCCTTAACTCTTACTCCTTACTTATTTTAATCATAAAGAAATTACAGCTAAAATAGGAATAGTCTGCCTTTAGAGTTGCGAGTTTTCATACACTCTAATAATGTTTTCAAAGTGAAACTTTTGGAATATTTTTCAATCTCTTTGCGATCCCTTTAAATGATGTTGTTCTGGAAGAACTTTAACATCCATGTAAACATTTTGGGTAATAAATTGGGGCACTACCAATGAGGGGAGCGGAACCTCCCATATGAATTAAATACAACAATTCGTTTATCTGGGAAACTAATAGAACTAATTTTGCACGCAGAACTTTAATATTCATCTGAACATTTTGGAGAAGAAAGGGCGGACTTTCATCTGGGGGGGCTTGGAACTCCCATATGAATTAAATAGAAAAATTCGTATATCTGAGAAACTATTAGAGCTAGAGTCTTCAAATTTTACTGAAGAACATTTAGAGAAATTGCAATAATTTGCGTGGAATCTCCCATATGTAACAAATTGTATATCTGGAAAACCATTGTAGTTAGAATCATCAAAATCGTTAAGCTATTTATATTGCTTTTAGGGTAGCACAGCACACTGGGTATATATATAGCTAGTAAATAAACAAATAAAATATCTTTGTTTTTACGTTATTGATAATTTTCTTAATGCAAAATTTTTTAGAAACTGATTTTCTGCAAGATGTTTTATATGGAGGATAGGGTTAAATATCGGCAGATCCTCGTAAAACTTGGAGAAAGGATTTGTTTTTAATTTTTAAGAATTTTTTATTCATCCCTGCATAATTTCTCACACAACTTTTGAGCTTGCTCTGTTTTGTTGTTATAAACAATATATTTGCTTCCAAAATCCCACTTTCTGATCTCTCGGATTCCGTTTTTATTTAAAATCGTTGAAAATATAAAAACTAAACGTAGTTGAAAACTTAGCCGGCTTACAGTCGATTTTAAGCCGCCGCCGACATATTTGGTGTCAGTCGCCGCCGCTGTTAATATTTGTCGGCGCAGGGCTCTGGTTAATTTGTGAAAAAATTGCAATTACATTGTTTAACAGAACGATTTAAATTAAAATCAAACAAATATGGAAAAAGTAGAACAAAACGATAATGTCAATAGGGACGAATTGATTATGCAGCAGCAGAGGGAAATAGAAAAAGAGGTGTGTAAGCATGTTTTCTGTCTAATTCGCAAACTCATCTCGAAGCCGCTAATACATGTCTTGTTTTTTATTTTGTTTGTCATTTGCATTTCTTTGTGGATATGTGTCTTTCCATAGATAAGTGAATCCATACCATTGGTTAGTGAACAACTGCCGGTAACATGTTTAAATGTAGAGTATTTGGGCGATGCGGTATTCACCTCTAAGATACAAGATTTGGCCAGTAAATATAAGTTTATGCGTCGTACGAGACCAGATGGCAATTGCTTTTTCAGGGCATTTGCCTATGCTTACTTAGAACATTTGATCTCAAACAAAGAAGATTATGAAAAATTTCGTCAGTTGGCTGAGAACTCCAAAGAGAAATTAGTGCAGTTAGGATTTCCTAGTTTTACTTTGGAAGATTTTCATGAAACGGTAAGAGAATTAATTACAAATTTATTTTGCTAAAATTTTAAATTTTTTCGAAATATCTTTTACAGTTTATGGAGGTGGTTAAACGTGTCGATCCTTCAGGTTCTGCTGCCGTGGATATAAATGAACAATTGCACAAAGTTTTCAATGATCAGGGTTATTCTGATTATGTTGTAGTTTACTTAAGATTACTTACATCGGGTAAACTACAAGAAGAGGCGGATTTCTATCAAAACTTTATCGAGGGAAATTTTACTATTGAGGAATTTCGTCACCAAGAGGTAGAGCCCATGTACAAAGAATCCGATCATATTCACATCATTGCTCTGTGCTCAGCATTGGGTGTAGGGGTACGTGTTGAATATATGGATCGGGGAGAAGGCGGCACTGTAAAGGCTCATGATTTTCCCGAAGGTACCACCCCTAAGGTGTTCTTAATCTATCGGCCCGGTCACTATGATATTCTATATCCTAAATAAATAAATATTAATTGTTTGAAAAACCATCGACCTAACTATGTATGATTGTGCTTAAAATCAGATGTTGAAACCCTTTTAAATGGAAATATTATTTATACAACCCCTCAAGCGTGTGTTGAAAAATGAGGTTTTAATTCATCTTTTATTGATTAAATTGTCGATCCAATCGATTTTCATACCTCTCTTATTAAAATTATATAAATGAACATAAACTTCATTATTTGTAATTTTAAATAAACTCATTTTATTGTGAATTTTTTTATATGTTGGTATTATTTACTGATCTTGTAGAATGTTAAGGTTTAGCGAAATCTATACACGATTTTAAAAATTTATCTTTTTATGTCTGTGTTAAGTCAAGTGTTAAAAACACTTGATCCCTAATGATATGCTATAAATAACAAAATTATATACTACAGTGTATTAGAAAAGTATTCGGCATTTAATATAGAACAGCTAAAAATATTACTAGCCTAAATGTTTCAATGCCCGGATAAGGATCTAGTGTTGGAAAATGTCGGAAGATGATGTTGGACAATGTCGGAAGATGATTAAGAAATGCCGTTTTCTATTAAAAACTATGGATTTCCTTTTAAGCGTTTTGGTTATTACATGAACATAATAGCAATCACATTGTTGAGTTCTGGGAAAATTAGTTTGAGTTATTTTTCAAAATTTTGTCACACTTGGGTAGGAACAGGATATATCCATCAATGTATCTTATATACGTTTAAAACAATTTTACTTGCATTTTTTAATATTGAAAACTTATAAAAGAAAACGTTATTTCACGAAGACAACTTTCATTTTTTATTATTTATATTTTAATAAAACATTGAACCCACAAAAACAACTCAGTTTAAACACATACCCATATAAAAACAAGTTTAACCTTTTTTAATTTAAATGTTATTTATTTTAACTTTATAATACACAAATTTTATTTGTGATGTACAAAAAAGTTAAACAATCGTGTGAAATTACAAGTTGGGAATTAATTTCATATTCTAAATGCGTTGTTCTTAAAACGAATATCACTAAATTTAAGTAAACAAATTTTGTAGCAGGCGACTAGGTATCGTCTCCGAAACGAGAAAAAACATTTATGAGGGATTGATCATAGGAGAGGACAGTTGTTCTTGGGGTCGAATTAGGAAATTTACACGGTCTTAACTCTAAAATTGTGGTGTAAGAGTGATTTTGAGCTTAGTCGGCCGCAAATCATTTACAATTTGGAGTCTTTGTTGGGGCCAGCTAGTCATTCAGCATTGCAGACAGCCATAGCTTCATTTTTCTCTTCCAACAATTCCTTGCCGGTGATGGCCATTTTCGACTTAGCGAAGTCGTCAAGGGACAAACCTTGTACGATCTTCCATTGTTTGTTTTTAATTTCAACGGGGAAGGAGTAGATAACATCCTTGGGAGCATCGTAGCTGCCATCGGAAATAACACCCATTGAAACGAATTGACCAGCAGCGGTACCGTTCCACCAATCGTGCATGTGATCACAGGCAGCCTTGGCGGCTGACATAGCAGAAGACATTTTACGGGCAGCAATTACAGCAGCACCACGCTTCTGGACGGTTTCAACAAAGGATCCCTTCAAGAATTCAGCATCACCAACAGCTTCTACAGCGGACTTTTCAGCACCACCAACTGTGACGACGGCATGGCTGGCATCAGGGAATTGAGTGGAGGAGTGGTTGCCCCAGATAATAACGTTCTTAACTTGGCTAACAGGAACCTTAGCTTTGGCAGCAACTTGAGCGGTGGCACGGTTTTGATCCAAACGAGTCATAGCGCTGAAGTTTTCGCGAGGAATTGAGGGAGCATAGAAGGAGCATACAACGGCATTGGTATTGGCGGGATTGCCAACAACTAAAACTTTAACGTCCTTGCGGGCATATTGGTCCAAAGCTTGACCTTGAGCCTTGAAGATCTTTACGTTGGCGGACAACAAATCCTTACGTTCCATACCTTCCTTGCGGGGCATAGCACCAACCAAGAAAGCAGCAGAAACATCCTTGAAGGCAACAGCGGGATCGGTGGTGGGTACGACTTCGCGGAGCAAAGGCAAAGCACAATCGGCCAATTCCATAACAACACCCTCCAAAACACCAACCATTGGTGGGATGTCCAACAAGTGCAAGATCAAAGGTTGATCCTTACCGAAGACTTCACCACGAGCAATCATGTAAAGAAGAGAGTAGGCAATTTGGCCAGCAGCGCCGGTAACAACAACACGAATTGGTTCAGCCTGTAAATAAGAAAATTTTATAGAGTTTAAAATAATAGTCGATAATAAGATTTTAAAAAGAAATCGCTACGACTTAAACTGTGTAAATATTACAAAATATTTCTTAGATAAAAGAGCATCACGGCCAATGAATCTTATAAAAGCGCCTGATATTTCAGTTAGAAGAATATTGCATCCATTTTGTATGCTAAGGTCATGCAGATCCCAAATTCTGCGATATATATATTAAGCTTAAATTTGTCCATAAAAATGATTGCGAAAAGGTTTACGAATTGAAAACATTTGTAATATAATTATAAATTTAATTATGTTAATAAATATAAATGTTTAAACAGTTCTTTGCCGCAATCATTAAGACTTTTGGGAACAATTAGCAATTAACAGATTAGATTAGGTGCTTTGGAGAATAGCAATAATGAACAAAACAAAACAAATATGACCTAGAATATTCATATTTAGACTTTGCTCACACAAATGTAAAACAATTTTTCAAGTAGGGATTATAATGAAAATGTTTTATACAAATTGCACAAAAATACGTCATGATTAACAAATACACAAGTAAGAAATTATTGTACAATCTACGGAAGCCTACACCACTGGTTTTAAGAATTATATTCTCATTATTTTATTAATTTATATTGTGAATATGAATTTTATTTATATGAAATTCCATATCAAAACTGATATTCAACAAGAAATTTTTGAAAATTTAAATGATTTCCAGAAACGCTGTCCATTGTGATCCAGTGTTAACATAAGTGAATGCAACAAAACATTGGTTTTGGATATATTAAAGACTCTTGATCCAATTATAGACACTTATATAACATTTGCTGTCGATATCAAGTTTCACTGTGTTACTAATATTTGTGCATTAATTAATTTTTCGAAGTGATCCATATATAGAAGCTTTGGTCTGTTATGGACCGATTAGTTCAATGTCAGATGTAGTATAGTTGCGGAACATGCATCAATATCATTTTCATGAAAACCTAAGTTAGCGTGAATCGAATATACATAGTTCGATTATATCTTAGGTGATGCCTAAATGAAACCATGGACCAATTTTAACCACAATATAGGCAATAATATAGAGCCATATGTAGATTTTTAAAAAATATTTGTTAAAAAACAAAAAAATAGATTTTGAGTCAATAGATACAGTGTCTCACATAAATATTCGAATTTCTTATTTTTTATGAATTACTGTGTTATTTTATGATGCTACTTTAAAAATAATAATAGTATTTAAAATTTTTTAATGAAATTTTATTAATTTATATTATTTTTACGAAATACAATTAAAAAGTAATAAAAACTCATTAATGGTTTCCAAGAAAATGGAAAAAACCCAAAAAGGGTCATTTCAGGTACTGCGCAAAAATATTCGAATTTTTTCTAAGAACTTTTTTAGAATCCTTGAACACGTGTTTTATTGCCCATTAATTAACCCATTATGCAGGTAGTGGTTATATGGAATATTTAACATTATATTTTTTGGAAATTTGCATAATTATGTTGTAAATCCTTCCTGTGTAAGCCCTTAAAATGTTCAAAGAAAAAGAGTTGATCAATTCAAATTAAAAAATAATTTATATCTGTATAATCAAGGCCGATCAATTAAATACATATAGGAAATGTTTAATAGGTTCCCATCGACAATATATTTTGTCATTACACGCATGGAACAAAGAATTCCATCGAGTATTTACCATTATCAAGTCGTCCAAAACTGCTGTCAATACAGGACGACAGAGAAATACTGAGGAAATACCGAAGGAACCTTCATCTATCAGCTCCAAAAATTAACAACGAACTCAGGACAGTTCTGTGAATAAAAATTAGTGTCGAAATTGTGCGCAAAGTACTAGGGAGCAATAATTTGCATGGTCAAGCACCAAGGTGGAAACCGCTCATATCGAAGTTAATCGATGTTAAGTGTCTTGACTCCGCAAATAGACTCATAAGTAAGAATATTGGATTCTGGAAGGAGGTTATCTTCGACGATTAGAACAAATATAATATTTTTGTCTCAGATGGTCGTCAAATGATATGGCGAAAGCTTGGAGATGCCTTGGAATTATCTAACTTAAAACCAACTGTAAAGGACCCAAGATGCTTTGCCATATTTTGGGGTTCTGTGTCCGTCCACGGTGTTGGACTGCTAAAATTTATTATTGTAATTATAGACTAGAAGGTCCACTTGTCAATTTTAGAGCAGAATTTTGCATGCTAGTACCACCAAAATGGGGCTACAACCCATTCAATTTATTTTTCAACAGAAAAACGATCCAAAATACACGACCTGGTACGTGAAAATGTTGATCATTTACAACACTAAGTATCTTCTTTCACCAAATTTTCAATGGCGTTAATGTCTGGAGTTAAACTCCATTGAAAATTTGTGGTTATATTTACAAGAACAACTTTTAAATCACTCATTATCCTCTAAAACCACCATACGGTTGCTTTGCATGAAGAATGGGACATAATAACGCCAGAACTATTCCATAAATTGGTAGAAACGGTCCCACGACGCTTGGAAGTTGTTTTTAAACACAAAGGCTACTATACAAAACATTAATTTCATTTTAATTATTTATTTTTACTTCATAATGCTAAACTAAATATGATTTATACAAAAAATTCGAATACTTTTGTGAAGCTATTTTTTGCACTTTTTTTAAAAAAAGTTAAATTAGTTTAAGTAAATTATTTTTTTTTTTTAATTTTTAAAATGTGGTATAAAATTTAAGGACTGTCTGGACAACATAATAAATTTATTTATTTATTTTTCCCACAAAATCTATTATAAAATGATGTCTGTTTTCATAATACATTAAATTCGAATACTTATGAGAGACACTGTATGTATGTTTGTATACATTATAATGGGTGTATGACCAACATTTTTATGCAATACAAACATCCGCATAAGCATTACCCTCCCTTTTTTAGTGCAACAGAAAATAATAAGAGGAAATAATGAAGCTATTTGATGCATTAATTTTTTATTTTAAATGTTCATAATATATACTACGTTTTTAGCTTATTTTATATAAAAAATAAGAAAAATATAGAATGATACAAACAAAAACACCATCTTGCCATAAATTCTAGTGAAACCTATACAAAAAGCAACAAAAGTAAATGATAAGACATTCATTCCCATACAAAAATACTTATACTACAATAACAAATAACTACATTGACAAATGGGCAAGTTTATCAAGGTGAAACTTTGGACTAGACCAAGAATATTTCAATCAAATCAAAAATATAAAGTTCATTTATTGAGCCATTAAGCACACATGCAAATAAACAACTTTATTTTTTGTTTTCTCTCAAATGTTTTTGAAAAAAATTTGTTAAAAACAAATAAAATATGTTTGTTGCTATAATAAATGAAAATCATACGACAAGCCTCCCCTGATATAACATATACCTACGTATTTATATATAAATATTAATACATATAGGTTTATAAATATTATATTTTGAAATAAACAAGGAAGACAGACTAACTAGCACATGGATGTATGGGTAGAGGGACAGTTTTTCAACATAAATTAGTATTATCTTGTTGTTTCTTTAATCGAAAATAGACAAAAACCAACAAAATAAACACACACCTACACCACGTAACGTGTGCCTAACATCAGTATTTTTAATATTTATTATAAGAAATACAAAAATCTTCACTTCTAGTCTGTCAAAAGATTTGACCCCCTCCCTCTTTTAAACAATTCATGTGGCAAAAAAAAAAAGAATAGACCCGGTAAAATACCCCCCAAATTGTTGTGTGTAGTACATACACACACTTATTTAAAGCAATTGTTTGTTCTTGTTGTTTTATATTCATTCAATTTAATTTAAAATGCATGTCTGCATTGCATTTTATTAAAAATTTAAAAATATTTAAAAAGACGATAAAAAATAACTGGTATAATCAAGAATTTTGATAGAAAATCGCACCATAAACAAAGGTCAAATGAAAGTTATTATTCCAGAGGAATTTTTTATAAATAATATTATACAATATTCCATTATCATTATTCCATACACAGTAAAACGAAATAAAAAACACTATAATTAATATCAAGTTTGTTCTTGTACTCACCATTGTTTTCTTAATTAGTTGAAATTCCCGTTAAACAGATTTTAGAAAATAATCACAATTTTATGTTGCACTGCCTCAGCGGTTGAACAAATGCTGATGATCCAAACACTTTTTATAAAATTATTAACTTTTTGGAGCCGGCCAATGTTAATAACTTAGCGATTTTCAGAAAAATTTCGCGTGGAAAAATATTTGATTTTTCAGTGTTGCATTCAATGTTGCCAGATTGTACTCTTGAAGTGAAGATTTTTGAAATGTTAATTTCTCTTTGCCGTTATATTTGAATCTAATGCTACATTCACATAGTCATGTACCAAACATGTTTTTTGAAAAACGCAATGAGTTTAAGCAAAACCGTTCCACATATGTATTAAATTATCGTGTTTTTTACAAAACATGAAGTGTTTCAAAAAAACACGAATATGTGACATAGAATACAAATCTACAAATGTATAACGTTTACATATTCATATTTTTGACGATTTGATAGAATTTATTTGAAAAAAATATTTTAAAATTATAAAATAAACCAGGTTTATCATGTGTACTTTGTTAATTTTCAACATTAAAAAAATATTCTTAAAGTACCAAATGAAGAATGAGAAGGTACCAAAAGTCAATTGAAGTACAAAAAAGTGCCAAAAAATGTTTTTTTCATTCAATAAATACCTTATTTATGTTAATAGGTTCAATATTGTAGAAAATCGAAATGCAAACAGATCGTCCTATTCCAAAAAATGTAATGTAGTTAGTACTGGGAATAACCTAAAATTCGAGGTATTGTTCATTAGTGTATAAAACTAACTGGTGTAAAATTTTAGCCAAATCGGATGACGGGAACACGTCAAATTTGTCAAACCCGGTTTTTCGTACCTTTTGGCACTTATAAGTCAGTAACTTAGTTGAATCTGAACCGATTTCAAGTTTATCCACGGATTTAGAAAGCTGAAGCTGAGGCCTTTATAATGACATATATAACGTTTAACCTGGAGAGATATGTGTGAATTTCATCAGCAAACATATGTTTTATTTTAGTTATGCATCGTTGTCCAAGTTGGAGATGTTTTTTTGAAATGATTTTATATCGGAACCGTACTATTTATTAATTGATTAGAAAACCCTGTCTATTCATGAGAAAAACGCAACTTTGTTCTTAAAATCCGTTAGCAATTGGCGACGTTATTGATCTTTTTCTTAATACAAAATTGTTCATAAACTGATTTTCTGAAGGATGCTTTATATGGGGGATAGGGTTAAATATGGACCGATCCTCGAAAAATTTAGTGGACGGATTTATGTTTATATAAAAGGAGAATTATGGAATTGAAGTCATTTTCTGAAGGAGGGTTTGTATGGGGCCAAGGGTCAAATAAGACCGTATTGTCTAAAGAATCAGCAATATCACTAAAGATTACAACAAACTCATTTATACCGATTTTTGTATTGTTTGGACCTTATTTGACCCTAGTCCCCATGCAAATCCTCCTTAAGAAATCGACTTTAATTCCATAATTCTCTTAATTACATCAATATCACGATGAAATTCAGATTAAATAACTTTTTTTATAAATATAAAATAAAAAATATGTTTGCTGATGAAATTCACACATATCTCTCCAGGTTACTTAAACGTTATATATGTCATTATAAAGGCCTCAGCTTCTGCTTTCTAAATCCGTAGATAAACTTGAAATCGGATCAGATTCAACTAAGTTACTGACTTATAAGTGCTTAAAGGTACGATAAACCGATTTTTTATCCGTAACTCAAGATTTTGGAGGTGTTTGGCAAATTTCAAAAACATATTCTTATTCTACTCGGATCCACCTTTCAGAAAAATAGTATCACTTCCCAGGTATTTCAATTTTCGTTTATTTTGTCTCACTGTGTCATCTTTCCAACAAGCAGAGTTGGGGGTAGTGCATTAAATATTTAGTGCACTAAGATTTCCACTAAATCCCACTATAGTGACGAAATTTTGATTTTCCACTATTTTTTATCACTATAGTGGTAGTGAAACATATTTTAACTACCATTAAAAAAATTAGTGGTAGTGAAACATATTTTAACTACCACTAAAAAAAATAGTGGTAATGAAAATTTTTACTACAATAAAATAGTGCAAATGTTTAACAGTCACTACATGAATGCTTTAGTATGCACTAAAATTTCAAAAAATAGTGTTTGTAAAAATTGAAAATACATATGTACATATATATGTTCAAAATATTTCTATTTTATTATTTTTTATTCTATTAAAGAAAAATCATATACATACATACATACATACATACATACATACATACATACATACATACATACATACATACATACATACATACATACATACATACATACATACATACATACATACATACATACATACATACATACATACATACATACATACATACATACATACATACATACATACATACATACATACATACATACATATTTATGGTTTTTAGAAAATGAATTCGTTCGTAATAAATAAAAGAAAATGTCAAAAATATACGATAGATAAAGTCCTTAAAAAACAACAAAAATAATACCAAAATACGAAATAAAATGTGGCCCCTTGATCCCGGATGCAATTTGAATGACAAACCTTTTAATTTCTTGTCACTTTGCGTACAATTTTTATGTTGTTTTTCAAAATATATTTTTTCATAAATTTATTTTTTTTGGGTTCCATTAACATTAGTGAATGATTATATTTTACCACTATCCTGTTAGTGGAGAAAAAATTTGCACTAAGCTGTAAAAAAAAGGGTTTTCACTATCACTAAATTAATTTTAGTGAAAAACTTTCTTGTACCACTACCACTATTGCTTAGTGAGGCTGTAATTTTTAAACTCACCACTAAATATCTATTAGTGATAGTGAAAAATTTTGCACTATCACTAACATTTAGTGGAAACTGCAAATTTAGTGCACTACCCCCAACTCTGCCAACAAGGTATAAAGCAAAGAATAAACAAGAAGTGAAACGCTGTCATTTTTTTACAACAATAACATTACGCTCTTCCCACTGACGAGTGCTGTGTAAATCCAACACATATGTAAAAATTTTATTCTCTCTCCAAACTTCAAAACTTTTTCGCGAATATTTGAGGATAATAACACTTTAAAATATTTTTTATCACTTAACATTATATTTTATAATTTTTTTGCACAATTTAAACACATTTAATAGCCCGAAAATAATATATTTTTTACAAACGAAAAAAAAATATTTTTTATTTTTTGACATTGAATTTTTGTTGGTTGAAATTAAAACTAAAAAAAACAATGTTGTAAATTTTCGTATGGTAAACGAAAAAGATATTTCAAATAAATAATTTATTTTTTCAATATTATAGATTAAAAAACAAATAGACGTGTTTATAAAATGTTTGTAGATAAAATATGTTGAAAATATCTTATGAAACCTTTCAAAGTATAAATTGAAATGTAATATTTTTTTTTCAATATTTTTCAATACGATTTTTTGCAACTATGTTGACTTGAGAATTCTACTAATACATTCTTAGAGTTAGGTACCGGATGACAGTAGACTTAGGTACTTTTGACAACAGTTTCATTTCTTATTTATTCTTTGGTATAAAGTATAACGTATTAATCAAAGTTATAGGCATTTTCTTTTCCCAAATATGTGGCAAAAACGACTATCGACTATATATTCGAAATATTATGTATGCATTGTTTGGTCTTCGTTTTGCATACAAAAGTGATGTAAACAAAAATATTTACAAAAAAAAGTGTAAAATAAGAATTATTTCGTCGTTTTTGCCACATACATATTTGGGAAAAAATGCCTATAACTTTAATATATTAATACAGAAATTTATTCTTCTATTTTTTTAAAGCAGGGGCACAAATGTGCGACGTCAAACTGTTGCTAGACACACTGAAAATATATGTACATGGGTTTAAAGCAGTCACGAGCAAAACTGAAATTCTAATGCACGCGTGCATAGGCCAAGAAATTCTGCTGACGCTTTGTTGACACACCTACACTATAAGCTTGTGTGTATTAGTGTGTCTGTGTTTTACTAAAATGACCACTTGTTTGTTGCTTTGTTACGATCTCAGAGATCAAAATCAAATCAGTTGCTGTTCAGCTTTTGTAGAAGCAAGATCACGTTGCGGATTTTTTTATGCTTATGATTTTTTCTCTTTTATTACACCTAGCAAAATGTTTGATATAAATTGGGAAAATGATTTCTTTTTTATAGAAAACATGGACGGTGAGGCACAATGCGTCGTATGTTATAAAATTATATGTAGAAAAGCTTTATTTTTTTTGAAAAGGCATTATGAAACTTGCCATGGACCCTTAAATGACCTTAGGGGACATGACAGAAAAGTAAAGTTGTTGCAATTAAAGGGTTAACCGATCAACACATTGGTGACTTATTGCGTATTAAGGAATATAAAGGAAACATTGATTTGGATAGATTAGTTGAACTTTAAATTAAGTTCAGTTAATATCTCGGTAATATCCCTTAAAAGTTCGAAATCGAATAGAAAGTCGTGATTTTCTTAATGATATTTCAGTAGTTTTATTTAATACTACTTTTTAAAAATACTACTACTTTTCTTAAATGAAAAACTCTTTCCCTTTATTCCATTTTTGTTTAAAATGCCCAAAAGTTCATGAGTTTTTCTCGTCGTAAAAAGTATTTGCAATAGAAAACAAATTTCAAAACTTTTCTCAGTGTACCACCATTTTGTTATAACGTGCAGTCATCTCTCTGCTGCTTAACGCACACAAATATACACATGGTGGTATGTGTTTGCCCATGACTGGTTTAAAGATATTTCTGACACCAGCCAAATGATGTGTCAGAACTGTCGACAATTTTTTCAACTGATTTATGGAAACCTGACCGGTAAAACCGTATACTGTTCAATTGATCGACATGTTCGTTGTTTTTGGTAAATAGTATTTAATTTGTACAAATGGTGCTGGCGTTATTGTTGGACGTAAGAAGGGATCTGCAGGTCATCTATTAAAAGCAGAAATAAATGTACCAAATTTTCACTGCAATATTCAACAGCGAGCTCTTTTTGCTCTTAATAGTTTTTCTGAAGCTGCAATGAAAATAATAGATTAAAAGCAGTGACAATGCGAATGTGAATTTTTAAAAGAAACTAATGACGATTGTTTGTATGATATTATTTACAGAAGTAGAGGAAAAATCCTTTAGCGTGTCTTTGACTTAAGAGAAGAAATAGGTAGCTCAAAATCTTTCTATTGAGTTATTATTATCACAGTGAAAAGGAATTTGTCGAAAACCGCAGTCAAATGAAATTCGATATCAGTGACGACTCCAATAACACAAGTTTACAAATTAATATTTTTTGTTTGTTCATGGAATGAAACATACATTAACAATTTTTATTTTTTTCCTATACGTCGAAATTTTGAGATAAAGTGGTTTTTATTAAGCATTCTTCTTCAGTAGTGCTGGAAAAATATTTGAAAATGAAAATTGTTTTTTGGGAGCTTGAACCTAACAACCAACTTAGAAAAAAATTCAATAATATAAAATTTAGGACTTTCTTAACCCATTTTTACAACTTTCTATACAAAAAGTGGCCATCCCCAAGAAATCTATTTATATTCAGAAAACAAATTACGAATTTTAAACGATGGTCAAAAGTAGGAAAAAATTTTCAGAGGTGCTTATTGCAAGGCAATATGAAGATGAAATCAGCCGATCTATAATGGAGGTAAAATTGTTCTGTGGGTTAAAAAAAATCAAAAAAAACATTTGTTGCGATTTCTGCTGGGTAATTAAAGAGTCTCTTATAAGATCATTTAACAATATTGATGTAACAACATACCTAATAAAATGTTATAAAATATGCGATGGCTCGATGAAATTTCCGTAAAATTTTGTAATAATTGTATGTAATTTATATATGTATACTATTGCCATTATTTTAAAATGTCTATGACTTTAGGGACTTTTACCCTAAAGCTTTATATAAAAGAAGAACATTATATATATTATATATTATATATTACATAAAGGACAAGCTATTAACAACTGCATCAAAATGGATTATTTTTTATACTAAAGGACAAGTTATCAATAACAGCATTACTCAACGAAATGGACTAAAAAATGTTAATTTCATTTTAAAAAAGTATGTTCCATTTGAGCCGTCTTGGACAAATATTATTGGGAAAAAGGTAGAAACTATAAATAAGACACGAATATTAAACAGTCCAGTCTGCACCACCAATTTTTATGATGCGTGTTTCGATGTTTGTTGCTCATCACATGCATATTTCTGTAATACGTTTTCGAACGTATTGGGCATCAGATGCGGCGCAGTGTTGCATATCCGAACAGCTCAAACCTTTATGTCTCTAACATTTCACAAGATTTAAAGATTAATACTCGCTTTTCAGAAAATTCAATTTATTTTACACTTTGCCTTGTAGCATCAAAATAAATTGTTTTCTTATTATTCTTCAGTATTTGGTACAAGACATTTTTTAACAAATTATTGTCTTTTGCAGACCTTAAATACAATCTAAAAAACTTTTGCATTTGTAAATGTCAATAAATGGTTCGGGATCTTGTGCGTCTTCTTTGACTTTTTCAGCTCTACATTGACTTAAGGTTGATAAATTTGGAATATCCTGTATGTTTCCATTTGCTGCTATTTCATCCGCTGTATTGCACAGGATTTCAAAGAAGTAAACTATGCACGTATTTTTTACTTTAATATTGTCTATAATAAATTTATTTCGGGTTTATTTCAACTTCCTGCCATCATTTGCTTCGAAAACTAATTTTGGATTTATATTCATCGGACCACAATACACTGTCTTCTTTGTATTTTGAAGATTTTTCGCTTCGCTTTTGTGGATAAGAACGCCTATACTGCGTAATAAATAATTTCTCCGCGGAATGGCAACTCAAAGTACATGTCAAAAATCGTAAAAATGGCTTAACTGACAAAATTTCTCTTTGATTAAATGGTCAGCTCAAAATACTGGCCTCAATCCAGTTGAGATTTTGTGATGAACCCCAACCTACTTCGAGGAGCTTTGGAATCGGGTTTAGCGTGGGTGGGAGAATATTTCAAATAGAATAAAAAACGAATTATAGAAAAGTGTCCTAAAAATGCAAAATGTGATTTATTTATTTTTATTTGTAAAAACTATCAAAAATGCAAGCTTTCCCTAAAGATTTCGTGTCGAGCAAAATTGAGTGTATTCGAGTTATTTTAGTTTAGTTTGTCTTTTACTTAGAGATTTATGTTTTTTGGTTTAAATTGTAATTAAGTTTGTTCAATATTATGTAAAAAAGAAATCACAAAAAAAAATTTGCTTTTTATACCCTACACCACTATAGTATTATGCCTTTGTGCTGATGTTTGTAACACCCAAAAATATTGGTCCTACACCCACCTTAAAGTATACCAATCGGCTCAGAATCGCTTCCTGAGTCGATTAAGCTATGTCCGTCTGTCCGTCTGTCTGTCTGTCTGTCTGTCTGTCTGTCTGTGTGTCCATGTAAACCTTGTGCGCACTCTATAGGTCGCAATTTTTGAGATAATTTGATGAAATTTCGAACATGCACTTCTCTTGGTCTAAGGACGAACGCTATTGGTTGAAATCAGTCCATTATTTCACCTAGCCCCCATACAACCGGACCCCCAGAATAGGGCTTTTGACCTCATAATTATGTTAAATGATCTACTATCTCTACAAAAATTGGAAAAATTTAGTTCTATATATATCTTAATAATGCTAGTGATTTTCGTAAAGATCGGGCATTATTTGACCCTAGCCCCCATACAAAGTCCCCCTCAGAAAATGACTTGAATGTCCACAATTCACTTATAAACATTAGTATCACGATAAACATAATTCCCAACAACAAATTTTATAGGGATCGGACCAAGTTTTACCCTAGCCCCCATATAAGCGGACCTTCCGATTTGGGCCTTTTAGCTCATAACTTTGTCAAATATACTACTATCTCTCCGAAAATCGGCACAACTAAATTCGATTTTATTATAAATAACACTGTCGATTTTTATAATGATCGGGCATTATTTGACCCTATCCCCCATACAAAATCCCCTTCAGAAAATGACTTGAATGTCCACAATTCACTTATAAACACTAATATCACGATGAAATTTGCCACAAATAGATTTTATATAAACATAAATGTCGACATTAAATTTTATAAGGATCGGACCAATTTTTACCCTAGCCCCCATACAACCGGACCTACCGATTTGGGCCTTTTAGCTTATAACTACTATAAATATACTACTTACTATCTTCCCAAAAATTGGCACAACTAAGTTTGATATAATTATAAATAACACTGTCATTTTTCGCCATGATTGGAAATATAAAGGTAATAGGCTGCCAGACATACAGGCAATAGGCCTGCCGGTTTAGCCGTTTAGTAGTCTATAACGTTCAAACATACAAACATATAAACACACAAACATATAAACATACAAACCAACACACATTCATTTTTATATATGTATATAGATAATTCCCAATAATACATTTTAAAAGGATCGGCTCAATTTCTGCCTTAGCCTCCATACATCCGGACCTTCCGATTTCGGCCGTTTATCTTTTAACTACGTCTAATATACTACTATCTATCCAAAAGTCGGCACAATGTGATGATGTTTGTAACACTCAAAAATATTTGTCCTTATTAAGCTATGTCCGTCTTTGTAACCGAGTAAACCTTGCGTGCACGCAACAGATCGCAATTTTTAATATAATTTGTTAAAATGGTTCACATACTATTCTCTGGATCCACTGACGATGGCTGTTGAAAATGATTGAAATCGGTCTTTTATTTTTCCTAGTCAGCATACAACCGAACATGAACAGGCATTATTTGGAACCTATATAAGATTAACAGAAATGCTACATTATTGAAATTAATCACATTTAATATTCGCAATTGGTGTAGGGTATCATATGGTCGGCCTGGCCCGACTATAATTTCTTACTTGTTTAGGATTATGTTTATTCCAAATAAAGTGCACAATTTACAAACATACACTCACATATGCTCGCCAGTGTACATATATCAGAAATATTGTTACGATAATTTGGATACAGGCAAGACTATACTTTTAATAATTGTTGTAAATATCATTAAATTCAGTTAGCTTGGATTGAAAGACTTCTGTATGTAATATGTAGGGAATATGCAATCTTTCAACTTTAAATAAATGCTGATAACTGGCTTCATCCAGATCCTTTTCAAGAAGTTTTTCCATTTCGGACCACAAAGGTTACATTCAATACGTTGCATCATTGGAAACATTTACAAGACTATACTTTTAATAATTGTTGTAAATATCATTAAGTTCAGTTAGCTTGGATTGAAAGACTTCTGTATGTAATATGCAGGGAATATACAATCTTTCAACTTTAACTAAATGCTGATAACTGGCTTCATCCAGATCCTTTTCAAGAAGTTTTTCTATTGCAATAGACGGACTACAAAGGTTGCATTCAATACGTTGCATCATTGGAAACATTTACAAGACTCTCCGAAAATCCTGATATCCTTAAAGACGCTAATTTTACAATACATTTCGAGGAATCTGGTCATAGTGTTAGTCAGATTGAAAGTGCGGAAAGGCGGGTTTTAGTCTACAAGATCGCAAAAGGATAAAAGTGCTGAAAATGATTATTTCAGTAGTTACTGCAATTCTTTTACATCATACTTTATATGACAATATGCGACATTTTGGAAAAATTAAAGCAGTACCTTCAATAAATATAATATAAAGTGGACATTATTTTTAAAAGTTTGTACAGATAGTCCTGCTTTATATAGAGCTATATAAAGATGTCACAACTATCAACATTTATTCCAGTATCTCGCTAGGATCTTTCGTCATTTCTTACTACATCATGATTTAAACAAGAGAATCGGAAAACGGTGTTCTTCGCCACTTTTTGAAGGACGCCTTAACAATGGCATTTTACATTAAAACCATGCAAATATTGAATTAAGCACAAATTCACTGTTATTTTGCCAGTACATATGTGTGTATATCGAAGAATATTTTAAAGGAAAATTTATGTATTGGAAAATGATGGATTATGGAGATATAATCTTCATAGATGATGAAGAACTAGCCACTTTACAAGCTATTTTAATAATATATGAGGATATATATAATGACATCAAAATTATATCCATGGATGGTGGCGACAATGAATATAGAAGTGAAGAAATATTCAGTTATGTCATGAACAATTATTGCTCGTTACTTCCCACGTCGACAAATATAATAGGCATTTTAATAGATTGAATTGGAAATAGCCCAAAATATTTAAAATCTTTAAAACTATAATTACAACAAAATTGGTCACAAACTAAACTAAATATATTTTTAAATTATAAAAATATAACAAAAGTAAAAACAACAATATACGGGGAATGTTGGAAAATTATTTGATTAAAAATTATTTAATTGTTTTATAATTTTGTTTGTAAGTAAAAACCTGATTACTTATGAAGATTTTTAATGAAGTATGACTACTAAGTATATGGGATTAAAGGATTTTGTTGATGAGGAATTTTATAATCATTTCTGTTTACATTTTGTTTGGTTCAGGCTGTTTTCTAGCTCAAAAACTTATAATAAAAATATCTCAACCACTACCGCAAATAAAATACAATGGTGGGCTGTTCTTATACTGTCATTATATATTTTTTTTTACTTTATAGTTTATATAATTTACCAAACAACAATTTAAATTAAAAAAATTAGTTTAACAGGTAAGAATTGATGTTATATTAAAGTTGATGTTATATTAAATAAATTATATACATATGTATGTATTTGAAATATTTGATTTTGTTATAATATATTTCATACCTTTTTAGATGTGAAAAACCAAATCAATTTGATATTAGAAGAAATTGCGAAGAACACAGTATAAAACAAAATTTCCCAAAACATACAATTGTTATATCACCAAATTTTTAAATATTTTAATTTTCTTTTAGAACGCAACTATAAGAGCAATTTGCGGCCAGCGAGGGGTAAAGGGTTAAGGTAAAGAGCTGGTTTCGCCTGAAGTATTAGACAAGTTCAATATGGATGGCCCACATAACAAAGAGAGACTTTTAAATTATCCAAAATTTATGCACATTTTGTTTGATAAGATTAATTTAATTCAACAACTTTTCTAATGACTATTTAATTTTTTTCAAGCTGGTACATACCCTGAAGGAACAAGTGAGAATCATTCAAGAAATATATAAGGGATGGTTTAAAATTGCCAAAAAACAGATTTTATTTTGCAAGGCCAAAAAAATATTTTATTAATTTAATGTACATTTATCAGAATTAGGGCCTGTTCAAGTAGATTTCGATTGAATTAATTTCGTTCGGCCTGAATGGGCGATTACGCGTTTACAATAAAACACTACGCATAAAATAAGTATCAGTTTATTTGCACCAGCTAATTATCAGATGTAGTGCACTGATGCATTTCCTGTTGATAAAGCATCACTATTTAAACATTTGCATATGATGTGATTATAATGAGCTTTACAACATTTGGCCATTTATTTGAAGATAACAAGATTGTTAATACTGCGATATGTATTGGTTATTGCAACCCTTCAAAACATTATCATATAATGCAGAGCTCACATCAGTACAAATTCAAAGTTCACATAGAAATGTTCTTCATGTTGAACTGCTACAACTTTACAAGAATGTAGCACCAATACCAATTTGTTTTACACTTTGTCCTGTAGCATCAGAATTAATTGTTTTCTTGACATTTTTCAGTATTTTCGGATTACCTTTTAATGTTTCGAAAGTATTTACCAGCAATATACTCTTAAAAGGGTAGATATAAACTAAAAAATATCTTAAACTTAATTTTTCCACTTTGCAAATGTCAATAAATGTTCGAAATCTAAACTTTTTTAGCTTTACATTGACTTAAGGTTGATAAATTTGGCATATCCTACTTGTGCTAATATTTCATCCGGTGCATTAAACATTTTTTTTTCCGATAAACATAAGATTTTTTCACATCAAACTCCTTGTTTACGTTTAACAATACACATGTTTGGGAAACCTTTTCTGATTCTTTGCGTGCAAATAAATCTATATTTTCCACACAGAATGCCAAAGAAGTAAACAATGCATGTATTTTTTACTCTTAAATTAAATACGTTTATTTCGGCTCAATTTCAACTTACTATCATTTTCTGCTTCGAAAATTTTGTTCATAATAAATTTTCTTTAAATTTACAAAAAGGTTTTGGTGCTTTTCTTATGATATGAAAATAACTTCACATCTATCAGACATTTGATAAGAACGTTATAGACCTTAAAAATCTTATATTTTTTAAGTTCGTAATTACTTTGAAAAGTAATGAGCCAATAAAATCTCAGTATATTTTGATGAAAGTGTATGTAGATATTTCTGACACCAGCTAAATGATAATATGTGTCAGAACTGTCGACAATTGTTTCAACTCATTTGTGGAAATTTTAATATTGGAATTGTTTAATGGGAACGTGACCGTTAAAGCCACTGTGATAATGCTCTTACACATAGAAATTAGTTATATTTTTAAAGAAACTAATGGCGGTTGTAGGGATATATTATTATTCACAGAAGTAGAGGAAAAATCATTTAGAATGCCTTTGAATTAAGAGAAGAAATAGCTTAAAATCTTTCTACTGAGTTTTTATTATCACAGAGAAATTATTTAATTTATTAGAATAAAATTACATTCGATTTACTTTCGACTAGATTTGTGTACTCGGTTTTAAAACGAGAAAAATTATGCGAATTTACTCGGATTCGGTTTACAGAACAGGCAGGAATATAATGAAACTCTTGCTCCTTAAACATCTTCTTGTAAAAAATCCCTATTAAATTAGTCCAATCCGAATCAAGATCTATTTGAAATATTAGAAAATTATGAAAAAATGTATTATATTAAACCAACAAAATATTGCTTTTCATTTTCTTTCGATGGCTCTTAACTGATCAACCTTCCTATACCGACGCGTTTATCTGTGGAAGCGTTTTTACAAAAAGTGTCCATCCCCAGGAAATCTATTTATATTCACAAAACAAATTACGAATTTAAACATTGGTAGGGATTTATCGGTTAAAAGTAGGAACATATTTTTTTCGGTTGCAGAGGCGCTTATTGCAATGCAATCTGAAGATGATATTAGCCGATTTATAATGGAGGTAGAAGTGTTTTGTGGGTAAAAAAAAATCAATAAAAACTTCGATGCGATTTCAGCTGGGTAATTAAAGAATCTTTTATAAGATAATTTATCAATATTGACGTAACAACATACCTAATAAAATGTTATAAAATATGCGATGGCTTGATGAAATTTCCGTCAAATTTTGTAATAATTATATGTAATTTAAATATGTATACTACTACCATTATTTTAAAATGTCTATGAATGATATTGACAGCTATGCTAAAAATAATGCGTATAATCAACTTTATTAGAAAATTATAATGGACCAAAGATTCAAAAGAATTCTGAACATGGCATAGAAATGTTTGTGTTATCTTTTAAAATCGTCATCAGTTGACAAACAAGTTTTAGAAGCGAAAAAGAAAATGAAATATGTCGAAATGGAAGAACAACGAGACAACTTCGGTGATACCATGGTATTTAGTGCCGGTTCACACAGGGAAACTTGATTTTATGTGAGAGAGAAAGAAAATATCAAGCATCTCTTCTGGTACTCAGAATCTTGTTATTGTTATTTTCTCATTCGTATAAAATCAATGCAATTAATACGAAGTTGTTGAAACAAAAGTTTCGTTGTGTGAACCGGTACTTACCCTAAAGCTTTATACAAAAGAAGAACATTACTAAAGGACAAGCTATTAACAACTGCATCAAAATGGATTTTTATACTAAAGGACAAGTTATCAATAACAGCATTAAATTGGATGCTTACGAATAAATCAACGAAAATGAACTAAAAAAACATCTTAATTTCATTTTTAAAAAGTATGTTCCATTTAAGCCGTCTTAGACAAATATTATTGGGAAAAAGGTAGAAACTATAAATAAGACACGAATATTAAACAGTCCAGCGTAAGGTTACTTCCATATTATTTAAAATATTACATTAAACTTAAACGGTATGTAAGGCCGAGTATATATTATTCACAAATTTTAGTCGGTACGATCCATCCTTATTATTTACTATAGGCTTCTTACTAGACACTTTTTCTACAGGTGATTTTTATCCATACGACCGATTGTTTTCAATTTAGAAAAATGATTCCACGTGATACACGAGCTTATTTGAACATCATAATATTAATTCTTCCATTATTCACAAATTTTTGAACTGTTGCAGGGATTAAATTCTTCATAAGAAAAAAAAAAAAACGAATATTAATGAAGCATATATTTATGTAATATTTTCAATTCTTTTATTATATTTAATCGATTTATATTAAAAATTTGGTATGTATAAAAAGCTCTTAATATGTACAACAATAAGTACAAAATATTTTTTTAATACCTTAATTTTTATTTAAAAATGACAATCACAATCACTGTATATAATAAGTTAGAATTATACTCGTTGAAAGTTCTCAAATAGAAAAATACTAATAAAGCTTCATTTAATAAATGATGTAAAAATTGTTTTCAAAGTTTACTATTTAAATAATATAATGAGGTTTACACCATTGTAAATACTGCGATGTGTGTTGGTTATTGCAACTCTTCGAAACATTACGATATAATGCAGGACTCTCGTCAGTATATCAGTGTTATAATGAACTTTCCTCTATTGTATAACTTTGTCCATTTATGTATTATAGCAATGTTGTAAATATTGCGATATGTATTTGTTATTGCAACCATCTAGCACTCACATCACTACAAATTTGAAAAATGGTCATACAAATTTTATCCATGCAGAACTGTTTCAACTCTTCCAGAATGTAGCAAATGATGTTGCTGCAGTTAGAACATCAGGCCTGTTTCGAAATGCATCACTGCACCACATCTGATGATTAGTCTTCATTAAGAACGGTGTAAGTGAAAATAAATTTCCATAAAAAAAACATAAAAATCTAAATACTTATGCACTGCACCACCAATTTTTATGATGCGTGTTTCGATGTTTGTTGCTCATCACATGCATATTTCTGTGATACGTTTCCAAACGTATTGGGCATCAGATGCGGCGCAGTGATGCATTTCCGAACAGCTCAAACCTTTATGTCTCTAATATTTCACAAGATTTAAAGATTAATACTCGCTTTTCAGAAAATTCGACTTATTTTACACTTTGCCCTGTAGCATCAAAATAAATTGTTTTCTTACTATTCTTCAGTATATGGTACGAGACATTTTTTAACCTTTAATACAATCTAAAAAAAAAACTTTTTCCATTTGTAAACGTCAATAAATGGTTCGGGATCTTGTGCGTCTTCTTTGACTTTTTCAGCTCTACATTGACTTAAGGTTGATAAATTTGGAATGTCCTGTATGTTTTCATTTCCTGCTATTTCATAGACTGCATTGCACAGAATTCCAAAGAAGTAAACAATGCATGTATTTTTTACTTTAATATTGTCTACAATAAATTTATTTCGGGTTTATTTCAACTTCCTGCCATCATTTGCTTCGAAAACTAATTTTGGATTTATATTCATCGGACCACAATACACAGTCTTCTTTGTATTTTGAAGATTTTTTGTTTCGCTTTTGTGGATAAGAACGCCTATACTGCGTAATAAATAATTTTTCCGCGGAATGGCAACTCAAAGTACATGTCAAAAATCGTAAAAATGGCTTAACTGACAAAATTTCTCTTTGATTAAATGGTCAGCTCAAAATACTGGCCTCAATCCAGTTGAGATTTTGTGATGAACCCCAACCTACTTCGAGGAGCTTTGGAATCGGGTTTAGCGTGGGTGGGAGAATATTTCAAATAGAATAAAAAACGAATTATAGAAAAGTGTCCTAAAAATGCAAAATGTGATTTATTTAATATCGGACTTGGTAAAAACTATCAAAAATGCAAGCTTTCCCTAAAGATTTCGTGTCGAGCAAAATTGAGTGTATTCGAGTTATTTTAGTTTAATTTGTCTTTTACTTAGAGATTTATGTTTTTTGGTTTAAATTGTAATTAAGTTTGTTCAATATTATGTAAAAAAGAAATCACAAAAAAAATTTGCTTTTTATACCCTACACCACTATAGTATTATGCGTTTGTGCTGATGTTTGTAACACCCAAAAATATTGGTCCTACACCCACCTTAAAGTATACCAATCGGCTCAGAAGCGCTTCCTGAGTCGATTATGCTATGTCCGTCTGTCCGTCCGTCTGTCTGTGTGTCCATGTAAACCTTGTGCGCACTCTACAGGTCGCAATTTTTGAGATAATTTGATGAAATTTCGAACATGCACTTCTCTTGGTCGAAGGACGAACGCTATTGAAAATGGTTGAAATCAGTCCATTATTTCACCTAGCCCCCATACAACCGGACCCCCAGAATAGGGCTTTTGACCTCATAATTATGTTAAATGATCTACTATCTCTACAAAAATTGGAAGAATTTAGTTCTATATATATCTTAATAATGCTAGTGATTTTCGTAAAGATCGGGCATTATTTGACCCTAGCCCCCATACAAAGTCCCCCTCAGAAAATGACTTGAATGTCCACAATTGACTTATAAACACTAGTATCACGATAAACATAATTCCCAACAATAAATTTTATAGGGATCGGACCAAGTTTTACCCTAGCCCCCATATAAGCGGACCTTCCGATTTGGGCCTTTTAGCTCATAACTTTGTCAAATATACTACTATCTCTCCGAAAACCGGCACAACTAAGTTTGATTTAATTATAAATAACACTGTCGATTTTTATAATGATGATTTGACCCTATCCCCCATACAAAATCCCCATCAGAAAATGACTTGAATGTCCACAATTCACTTATAAACACTAATATCACGATGAAATTTGACACAAATAGATTTTATATAAACATAAATGTCGATAAATTTTTACCCTAGCCCCCATACAACCGGACCTACCGATTTGGGCCTTTTTTTGGGCTTATAACTACTATAAATATACTACTATCTTCCCAAAAATTGGCACAACTAAATTTGATATAATTATAAATAACACTGTCATTTTTCGCCATGATCGGAAATATAAAGTAGCCTATTGCCAGACATACAGGAATGTGCTGTGAAAATTTAAAGAAAATCGGTTTAGCCGTTTAGTAGTCTATAACGTTCAAACATACAAACATATAAACACACAAACATATAAACATACAAACAAACACACATTCATTTTTATATATGTATATAGATAATTCCCAATAATACGTTTTATAAGGATCGGCTCAATTTCTGCCTTAGCCTCCATACATCCGGACCTTCCGATTTCGGCCGTTTATCTTTTAACTTCGTCTAATATACTACTATCTATCCAAAAGTCGGCACATTCTGATGATGTTTGTAACACTCAAAAATATTTGTCCTTATTAAGCTATGTCCGTCTTTGTAACCGAGTAAACCTTGCGTGCACGCAACAGATCGCAATTTTTAATATAATTTGTTAAAATGGTTCACATACTATTCTCTGGATCCACTGACGATGGCTGTTAAAAATGATTGAAATCGGTCTTTTATTTTTCCTAGTCAGCATACAACCGAACATGAACAGGCATTATTTGGAACCTATATAAGATTAACAGAAATGCTACATTATTGAAATTAATCATATTTAATATTCGCAATTGGTGTAGGGTATCATATGGTCGGCCTCGCCCGACTATAATTTCTTACTTGTTTAGGATTATGTTTATTCCAAATAAAGTGCATAATTTACAAACATACACTCACATATGCTCGCCAGTGTACATATATCAGAAATATTGTTACGATAATTTGGATACAGGCAAGACTATACTTTTAATAATTGTTGTAAATATCATTAAATTCAGTTAGCTTGGATTGAAAGACTTCTGTATGTAATATGTAGGGAATATGCAATCTTTCAACTTTAAATAAATGCTGATAACTGGCTTCATCCAGGTCCTTCTCAAGAAGTTTTTCCATTTCGGACCACAAAGGTTACATTCAATACGTTGCATCATTGGAAACATTTATAAGACTATACTTTAAATAATTGTTGTAAATATCATTAAATTCAGTTAGCTTGGATTGAAAGACTTCTGTATGTAATATGCAGGGAATATACAATCTTTCAACTTTAAATAAATGCTGATAACTGGCTTCATCCAGATCCTTTTCAAGAAGTTTTTCTATTGCAATAGACGGACTACAAAGGTTGCATTTAATACGTTGCATCATTGGAAACATTTACAAGACCTTCCGAAAATCCTGATATCATTAAGGATGCTAATTTTACAATACATTTCGAGGAATCTGGTCATAGTGTTAGTCAGATTGAAAGTGCGGAAAGGCGGGTTTTAGTCTACAAGATCGCAAAAGGATAAAAGTGCTGAAAATGATTATTTCAGTAGTTACTGCAATTCTTTTACATCATACTTTAAATGACAATATGCGACATTTTGGAAAAATTAAAGCAGTACCTTCAAATAATATAATATAAGTGGACATTAATTTTAAAAGTTTGTACAGATGGTAGTCCTGCTTTATATAGAGCTATATAAAAATGTCACAACTATCAACATTTATTCAAGTATCTCGCTAGGATCTTTCGTCCTTTCTTACTACATCATGATTTAAACAAGAGAATCGGAAAACGGTGTTCTTCGCCACTTTTTGAAGGACGCCTTAACAATGGCATTTTACATTAAAACCATGCAAATATTGAATTAAGCACATATTCACTGTTATTTTGCCAGTACATATGTGTGTATATCGAAGAATATTTTAAAGGAAAATTTATGTATTGGAAAATGATGGATTATGGAGATATAATCTTCATAGATGATGAAGAACTAGCCACTTTAGAAGCTATTTTAATAATATATGAGGATATATATAATGACATCAAAATTATATCCATGGATGGTGGCGACAATGAATATAGAAGTGAAGAAATATTCAGTTATGTCATGAACAATTATTGCTCGTTACTTCCCACGTCGACAAATATAATGGGAATGTTAATATATTGAATTGGAAATAGACCAAAATATTTAAAATCTTTAAAACTATAATTACAACAAAATTGGTCACTAACTAAACTAAATATATTTTTAAATTATAAAAATATAACAAAAGTAAAAAACAATATACTGGGAATGTTGGAAAATTATTTGATTACAAATTATTTTAATTTTTAATAATTCTGATTGTAAGTAAAAACATGATTACTTGTGTGAAGACTTTTAAAGAAGTACGACTACTTAGTATTTAGTATTAAAGGATTTTGTTGATGAGGAATTTTATAATAAAGACTGTTTTCTGGCTCAAAAACTTCTAATAAAAATATCTCAACCACTACAACAAATGAAATGTTAAAAAATAATGATATTTAATTACAATGGTGGGGTGTTCTTATACTATCTTATACTGTTATATTAAATAAATTATATGTTATATCTTATATTGTATTAATATATAATTGAAAATTGTGTTAAAGGTGAGTTTATTAAAATATTTGATTTTGTTATAATATATTTATTACTTTTATATATGCGAAAAATCAATGCAATTTGATATTAAAATAAATTACGGAGGGGTGGTTTAAAATTGGGATATGAGGGATGGTTTAAAATTGGCAAAAAAAGACAAAAAGAAAACTATTTTATTTATTTAATTAATTTTTATATTTATTTTACAATATAATTTACCTACCACTACTGAAATAATAGTCGGTGCGATAAACAGCTGTTGTCGATAACAAAATGTTTCTATAAGAAATGTAGTTTTTGATGCTGTTTGGTTGGATCTATAATTATAATATACAAATTTGGCGAAATAACCCTCAATTAATTATTAAAATATTGGGTTTATCTGAGAAAAATTGTTATTTTTATAGTTATTTATTTAATTTTCATATTTTTGTAACAATAACAAAAATTTAAGAAACAAATACTTAAAATATTTATTTTTGGATTAAATGAAATGTAAATAAAATGTGAAATATTGCAAGTGGGAACACTGATTCATGCATTAGAGTGATCGCACTTTGAGTGAAGAATAAAAATAAAGCAACTGCAAAAATTTCGAAAACATAACAAAAGAGACCCTCAAAAAAGCCCTCAAATTACGATTAGTGCTTCTTTTGCTACTTCCCTTTCTTCTTTACTCCATTTACCAACAAATTAGTGTGGCACGTCGGTGTCCCCTCAGCAGAAAGTTTTCTTTTATTACTAATAGGTGTTTTTTTCGGTAAGTTTTTGTTTTCTTCCACTGGTTGCCTAATCTGTGGCTTTCACACATCTTGGGTTAGGTGGCTCTTTAATATACTACAATTAGGTCCTGTTCGGAAATGCATCACTGCGCTGCATATGATGCACAGTGAGTTCGGAAATAGGGTAGAAGGGGGATCTTTCGCCATAGGGGCACATCTGCCAAAGCGAATAACTTGAAAACCGCGTAATCGGTTTCATCGCGTTATCAAATTTTGTTTTCGTTTATCGATTATCTAACATCCCTGAAAGTTTGAAAGATTTACTTTACATAGGATGGGAAGCAGACGTGATTAATTGTTTTTCAAAGGGCTGTGAAAATATTTCACTGTGTGAATTTTTTGTACTAACTTTTTTTAGTTTTTGTGATAGAAAAAATATATTGGTCAGTGATAGAACGCCAATAATTGTGAACAATAAGACATAATAATTTTAAGCCCGAAAAAAATTGATACTAAACCACAGAACTGCCCATGGGGCACATTCGCCAAATATATGTAATGCTTGTGATGTAGAACAAAATTTGGTTAAAATATAGAAAAAATCAGTAATAATTTGTTTTAATTATTTTTTTTAAGTTATGTGAAATAAACAATAAATATCTAGTTTATTATACTTCGTTTAGTGAATTAAAATATAAAACAGCAAAATAAGATTTATTTTTTATTTTTTTTGGCTTATTTTACTAATGACAAATCTGCCCCATCCCCTTGGGGTATTTACCCCATGGATGGGGCGGTATCTCCGTTTTTGGTCAGCGCGGAAAAGTTAAAAAAATATGCACATGAGGATGACTAAAGAAAGATTGAAAGGGATATAACTAAAGCCAACATATCTAAGTATCCGAAACAAGAAAAAAATTAAGAATATGTATTGAGGTTTTAATTTGAGGCCGCCTCAAAAAAAGTGGCTATGGTCCCCCTTCTACCCTACATCACAGAAATTATGATGAGCTAAAAATGGTAAAAACTCGAACAAATGCTTAAGGATATAACTTCGTATAAAATAAGAATCAGTTTATTTGCACCAGCTAATCATCAGATGTAGTGCACTGATGCATTTCCTGTTGATAAAGCATGCTTTAATAAATGGAGTAAAAATATTTTCAAAGTTCACTATTTAAACATTTGCATATGATGTGGTTATAATGAGCTTTACAACTTTTGGCAATTTATTTAAAGATAACAAGATTGTTATTACTGCGATATGTATTGGTTACTGCAACCCTTCAAAACATTACTATATAATGCAGGGCTCACATCAGTACAAATTCAAAAAAAGTTCACATAGAAATGTTCTTCATGCTAAACAGCTACAACTTTTCCAGAATGTGGCACCAATACTCACTTTTAGGCAAATTAGGTTTGTTTTACACTTTGTCCTGTAGCACGAGAATTGATTGTTTTCTTGGCATTTTTCAGTATTTTCCGATTACCTCTAAATGTTTCGAAGGTATTTTCCAGCAATATACTGTTAAAAGGGAAGATACAAACTAAAAAATATCTATTACATTAATTTTCCACTTTGCAAATGTCAATAAATGTTCGAAATCATAACATTTTTAGCTCTATATTGACTTAAGGTTGATAAATTTGGATTTTCTCTTTCCTATATTAAGGATTTTCTCTTTCCGATAAACATAAGATTTTTTCACATTAAATACCTTATTTACGTTTAACAGTACATGTTTGAGAAACCATTTCTGATTCTTTGCGAGCAAAATAAATCTATATTTTTTACAGAATGCCAAAGAAGTAAACAATGCATGTATTTTTTACTTTTAAATTTTCTATAATAAATTTATTTCGGGTCAATTTCAACTTACTGTCATTTCTTGCTTCAAAAATTTTGTTCAAAATACATTTCTGCTTCTCTTATGGGAAGAAGATAACTTCACATCTATCAAACATTTGATAGATGTGATAAATCTTATATTTTTTAAGTTCGTAATTACATTCCAGGAAAAACTTACATTGAAAAGTAATGAATTAAAATAAAACCTATAATAAAACCCCTTTTCAGTACTACTTCTTTAGACCTGGTCCACACTAGGAAACTTTTGTTGAGAAACTTTTTCTTAATTCTCTTTTGAAGTTACCTTAATGTCCACACATAGAAACTTTTGTTTCAGAAACTACGTATTAATTGCATTGATTTATTGTTGTACGAATGAGAAAAATAACAAAACACAATTACAAAGTCGAAAATAAAGTACTTCTATATCAGATTAAAAGAATGTCATTACTAGAGTACTAATAAGTAATGTAGACGGTAAGTAGTTGTCATCCAAAAGTATGTTTTTCAGTAAGTACAAGTCATTTTGCTGAGATATTAAAACATCTTTAAAAAAGTATTCACAATATTGCAACACAAAAATCGTAAAAGATCAAATAAACTTTACTAAAAATTGTTTCTTTTTTTTTTCAAATATTTAATAAGCGTGACTTAAGGTAAAGCACGGATATATTCTGAGTCCTTATTAAATTCTAAGACGATCTAGCCATGTCCGTCCGTCTATATTTTCTATAGGTAAGGTTTGATTGGTATTGAAAATGGGCGATCGGTCCACATTTTCGGATAGACCCCATACAAGTGGACCCCCTAAAAACAGCTTTAACTGGCATATCTGTTTTAGAAGTTCGAGTATAGCGATGAAATTCGATATAAATAAGTTTCATATGAGCAAAAAACTCCCTATCAAATTGTATGAAGATCGGTTCATAATTGAACCTACCACCCATATAAGGCCCCCTTCAGAAAATTACTTTAACGCTCATTACTGCCGTAAAATAATTATCCAAAATCTCTACCAAATTTTAAAAAATTTAAAAATTTTGAAAGAAGCATTCCTTTCACGGCATACGGTTCAATGGTGGATATATGAGATGTGGCACAGCCGAATACAACACTCTAATTTGTTTTTATTGCAAATAAAGTGCAAAAATTCGCTGAATTATTTACCAGCAAGATCTTTTTGCAAAATCTATTGGTTTTCGCTGAAGCTATAAAAACTACAGTGCAAATAATTAATAGATTAAAAGGGGTCATAATGCTCTTACACATAGAAAATTAGTAGAAGAAATTAATGCCGACTGTGGGTTTAACTTATTAAGGGTTAGTGGAGGAAAAAGTCTTGAGCATCTCTTTGACTTAAGAGAAGAAATTGCTCAATTTTTGTAGTCTTCGAGTGTATTCTTATTAAACTTAGCTTTTCTTAATAATATTACTCATCTGGAAAAATTACGCACTGGAAAAATTATTTTTTTTAAATTATATTTTTTAATTCTTACCTTGTCCTGATCTTCTCTTCATTAATCGACATCTTCAAGTATTAACTTTTTTCTATATCGTCATTTAAACCGTCTTGCTTTTCTAAGTACTACATTTTGGAAAAAGATAACTAAACAACTTAAAATAAAGCAAAGTTAAATCTTAATATGAGTGATCAAAGTGACCTATGGAATGTAATAAATTATTGATATTTTATGGAAACACACATTAGGAGTAGTCAATTTCATACATAGCTCGATGTAATAGCCCACAGGCCTCAATGTTAACTTGGCGAAGACAGAAATCTGTCTCTTCACAAGAAAGACAAAAATGTCTACGTATACTGAACCTTGCTTTCTGGGCAAGAAGATACCGGTGACAGACAAAGTTAAGTACTTAGGTGTAATTCTCGACCGGAAATTAAAATGGAGACACCACATAGCTGTGCGATATGTAAGGGAACTATAGGCATGAAATGGGGTCTTAGTCCTACTATGACAAATTGGCTTTATAAAAGTGCAATTAGACCAATTCTAGTTTATGCTTCAATAATCTGGTGGACTGCTTTGGACAAAAAGTGTAATATCAAACTACTACAGGGAGTTCAGCGTACATGCTGCTTGGGTATAAGTGGTGCCATGTGTACTACTTCAACCAAAGCTCTGGAAACGTTGCTAGATAATTCCACCCATTGAAACATATTTAAGATATGAGGCGGCGCTTACAGCCGAACGTCTCTTTACTTTAGGCGAACTGGCCAAAAGCGGTTATAGGACACGTAATCAAAACACAATCATAACGCAAGCTTCCACGCAGAAGTCTGAGCAATAACGGAATGTGTAAATTTTATTAGAATAAATATGGCATCCACGGGCCTTAATATATTCACCGACAGCCAGAAGGCAATTAGGGCGATCTCAGGTGATAGGATCAAATCTAAGACCGTATTGGATTGTAAGAATGCTTTAACTGAATACTCTCCCAGAGGTAAGGTCTTCATCATATGGGTACCAGGACACTCGGAGTAGTTGGCAACGAAAGGGCGAATGTAATAGATTTAAAGGAAAGGGAGCTCAAGCTAGTTAACCTGACGAACGCAAAACCATACGACGCAACAAAAGCTGAATTAAAAATATGGGTGAGAGAATCCCATAAGGCCTCTTGGAATAATGAAACGGTAGGTAGAACCACAAAGATACTATGGGGTGACCCTGATGAGAATAAAACGAAAAATCTCCTCAAAATGGGCAAGTCTGAATTTAGTATGATGGTACGTATTCTGAGTGGACACACAGGATTACGAGCACATCTATACAAAATTGACCGTGCGGATTCAGACGAATGTAGAGCATGTGGAGAGGACAGTGAAACTCTGGAGCACTTTCTTTGCCACTGTCAAGCATTAGTCGAAGTTAGATCCAAGTATCTTGGAAGTGATTTTATTCCGGAAATTACATTCCTGACTAGCATTGATTAGAAGATTCTTAGGAATTACGTCCAGGAAACTGAACACTGAAAAGTAATATACTTAGTGAACAATTTTTTTCATGAAAAGCTGCGCACAACAGGCCCGATAGTGGCCAAGGTGATTTCTTCGGATATGATGTACTATACATCCTCCTATCAACCTAACCTAATAGCCCACATTTAGTTTTGTAAAAAAATATATTATATTAATCAATCAGGAGAAATTTTTCTAAAAGCTACAACCCTAACATTCTCATTAGGGCTTTATATAAAACATGTTTAAACAAATTCTGGGAGAGCATTCACAAAACTGTAACGCTAAACAAATCAGATTATCTAGTGGAGCTAATTATTTAGGGACTATGGTGTATAGCAGCAAGTAATCATGGAGGAAAAATACTCAGGAGAAAATGAAGAAGGGACTTTCAAGACTTCCACTGGCGTCTGTAGTTGCCGATTCACACAGGGAAACTTTTGATTTTGTGTGTGAGAAAAAGAGAACGAAATATCAACCATCTCTTTCTCATACACACAAAATCAAAATTTTCCCAAAACAAGTTTCCCTGTGTGAACCGCCACTAACCATACGATGAACTGGATTTATACATTGGTTGTCAGATTGGTTCTTCCTATCTGTTTTCTTGATTACTACGTGGCGTGGTAGCCTGAAACCTACTAAGACTGGTAAAACCTTAGACTTATGATGATACTAAAATTTCGTTACGTAACGCGTCTAACTGGTCAGGTCAATATTCTCTGCAGAATTTCAGGCCATAACATAACGACTTAAGATATCGTGGTAACACCAACAGTAAATGACTTCTAAACGAGATACTAGCGATCTGTAAAGCGAAGGAACTGATATGTAATCATATCGATCTGGGTCTGTAGTGACAGGCTGCACCCTGTGACATTAATATATCACAGTGTGCATTCGTGACTAGTCGTAGAATGTAGAAATGCTTTAAGTTATATTGGTATCGGACAAATTTGCAAAACAAGCCTTGAACCTTGACCTTAATGAAAGGGAAAGATTTCGAAAAGATTTTTTCGATTGCTGGGTAACTGAATGCGGGGAAACATAGTCGAAATGCATAATAGAATTGATTGTTGTTGTTTTAACAGTTCGACTCTGAACGATAGTTCTATTCTGGAAAAAAAAACTTTCGGTCGCTGTGTCCTTGACCAAGTAAGTCTCGGGTCATTTCGGAGCTAAAATCCAATTGTCGTGGGAATGAGGCCATAGGTGATTGTTTTATTTGCTCGTAACAATAAAAATATCAGAATGATAATTCTGCATTTCAATTCTAATTGAAATTTTCTCCGTTCGGTAACATTTCCATTAAAAAAAGGGGAGCTACAAATCGTCTTGCAGAATGTTCACAATAGAATTTCTAATAATTTTTCTTACGATTCCGTCTTTCGATCGTTGCTTAGGTTAGGTCCATTGTGATTCGCTTCAAAGACTGAAGATTCAAAAACAGAGAAGTAAAACTCTACAACAAGACAAGAAAGAAGAAGATAGGTAAAGAGGATAGATGAGTGGAAACGGGTCTATTTCACCAGGGAATACAATCCAGAAGATTTACTAAGTCATTGCCTAACGGAATGCTGAAATTTAATCGAAATGCAGAATCGGGGTGAATTAGAAGTCAGTGTCTGAATACCAAACATACCCCGTTTATTGAAAAAGTATAATTTTAGAGATTTTAATAAGATTTATTTATACGATTCATGTTCATGTAACTCTTAAAAAATACACTTATCAACTAAAATTATTTAAATACGATAACATGGTGAATAATTAAGACAAAAAGCAAAGCTTCATTTATTTGCAAAAATTGAATTTTAAAACTAAATTGAGTTTTCAAAAAAAAAAAAAAAAAAATAGAGTTAAACCGAAGATTTTGTTTTCAAAATAAGTGGGTAATTTTAAACGCATATTGACTAAAACGGGCAAAATAAAGATATGAGGAGATGACAGAAAATGTCTGTTAAAAGATAACCAACCGAATTAATTGTAAAATGGTGGTGTTATGATATTTTTTGTTTCAGTTTTTAGTTACACATGATGCTAAATAAATAAATGTATGTTTATGGATAGTGATAGAGAAAGCTAAAGTTTGATTGAAACATATTTTATTTATGAAGGTATGTTTATAAAATGTTTAAAAGGCAATTAACTATTTAATGTAACTTCTACTCTTTCCCTCCAAGGTCTGTAGAATTGCAATTTATTTTAAATTTGTTTGTGGTATTTTAGTAATTTAGCGAATTCATTCATCATCGTATAATAAAATATAGTTTAAATATTTAATTTTAATATGATTGCAAAACTATGACTAAAGGTGTAAATTAAATTGTTGTAAATTAACTATAAGTTGTTTTCATTTTTTTTAATTTCTCTTAATTTGTTTCGAATAAAATAGGGCGGGCGTTTTATTAAAAACTTTATATAATTTAATGTTTTTTCCCAACTTTTGTGTGTGTATTTTAATCATTAATATGTTGTATATAAATATAAGCTTGAGATATAAGAATAAATTAAATTTATTTCAAATATTTACATAAAAAGTTTTGCTTTCTTTTTCTTTTGTTTGTTTAAAATATATTATATATAAGAAACACTTAAACATTTGTTTTTCTTGCCCTCAAAATTTAATAATATTATTCTATAGTAGTAAGTGGTAGTAATAATAATAATATGTAATAGTAAATAGTATAGTAAATGGTTGTTTGTTTGTTGTTGTATTCTCGTTTTGCTTTTGTTTTCTGATATAGTTAACAATATTTTGGTATAATTGTTTTAATTAATAATAGTAATTAGTACTAATCATTTTAAAAAAATGTTTATTTTCAGATAGTGCCAAACAATTCCAGTCTACCCACTAAGTACTTGTTTTTGTTTAAGGGAGTGGCAATAGAAAATACCAGTTTTTTAAGATATTATTTTCTTGATAACTGCAGCAGTTTTTTTTAATTTTACACAAAAAATTAACAATAATATAAAAAAATAACCAAACATGAACCAAATTATTTGGACCTATAGCAAAATACAAATTATGAGTAAATGTAAATCAATCAACGAAATTGCTTCAAATTTACAATTATATTAAAGCAAATAATAGTGGTAGTAGAGTGTGTGTGTGTAAGTATTAATCAAAACAATGAAAAGCAACATGTTCCCAATTTCGCAGTAATAGTAGTAGAAGTAGCATTAACTTAAATAACAAATCTTAATTTATTAGTTGTTGTTGTTGTTATTTTGTTTGTATCCCTGCTTCTTCGGTGTGTCAAAAAATGCCTCATCTCTTTCTTTCTTGTGTTCAATGTTTTCTATCAACATCAATTTTTTCTCTTATTAATATCATAATAATTAGAAGCTCAGGACAAACATAAGACAAACATCATCATCTTCATTATTACCTCATTATAAGATTAATTAACCAAAAACAAAAAATAATAATAAATATTTAAGTGAGAATCAAAATTAATCGTTTGATTATTCACATTTTAATTTAAATGGAATCCTTTCTCTTTTGTCGCTGTTAGTAAACGTTCTTTCATGATCTCTTCGGTCTGATAATCGGGCAATTTCAAATAGTGGACACAAGTGTTGACCGAAGGATAGCTACCGTCACCAGCATCTACTTTGCGTACTACGGTTAGGCGTGGATGTAAGTTAGCCAAACCTCCTGGTGGTAAACTGCTGCATCCAGTTGTAAATTGTAGGAATGCTTTACGCTCCGGACCCGTCATACTCATTAAAACATTAACGAATCGTAGGAAACCGGGACTGAAAATAGAAAAAAATTTTGTTTTTAAAATGTATAAAAAGGTATAACATTTAAAAAGTTTTTACTTTAAGGTGTGTAAGGCTATAGCAGCACTATAGTGGTGTAGGGTATAAAAAGCTACCCAGCAAAAAATATTTGATGTCATACTTTACAAACCACATCTTAATCACATCTTAAAATGTGATTTCATATTTTTCACTTTTATAAACCAAATATTTCCTTACAAATGAAACCCCAGTTAAAAGTGAGGAAAGAGATGTGGAAAAGTCATTACAAATAACATATTTGAAGTACATCATGATTTGGTGAAAGAGTAGTGAAATTTACATAAGCGTGTCATTAAGAGAATGTGTTTTATTTTTGACATCCAAATATCGGATTTTTACTGCTTCTAAAAATAAGATCAGATGTAGTTCAAAGCTGCCAAAAATGAACAACATCCCTCCAATGACACGCTAATGTAAAATTCATAGGTTTTACACCCGAATTTGAAGCACTTCGGGTTACTAGTTGTGATGAAAATTCTACATCTTTTTCCACACTTTTTTTGCTGGGTAATAATCAACTTACCTATCTTTTGAATAGCCCAATTTCGGTTCAGTATAATTGATGAGATCTTCTCGGGTCCATTGTGGATGCTGTTCACCACATATCATCATACGTGCTTCGGCTGGACTAAATGCTGCCAATTTTTGTAGAGGGAAAACTTCACAGAAACCACGATGGAATGCATCCAATTGTTTGGCAATTCCATCTTGTAGACAAAAGCTTATCAGAGACTCACAATACTCTTCCAAATTATTAATAGTAACATCGATGTCAACACCGTTGGGCACTAGTTCGGCATATTCATAGCCATAAACAGATGAGCTTGGTAAATAGGTAAAGGTCAAAGCTAAATCTTCTAGATTAACTTCGGCGCCATTTTTACTATGTAGTTTGAGATTAGCAATTGCTGTCTGACGTTGTTCGGTTGTAAGGCTAAGATCTGCTTCAATGGATTGTTTGCGAGCCAAAAGCTCCTGTAGTTCTTTGATGAATTCATAGCGTATGGGATCAATTTCGGCAAGATTTTCATATGATAATATACCGTCGTACCATCTCGTCTCGGCACGATAATCGGTACCGAGTAACTTTGAACATGTATCTGCTAATTCTGAATCTTCGGACATTACTGAGGTGGCCATTAAATCTTCCGAAGCAGTATTAGAACTTTTATGCGTAGTAGAACTGGATAAGATTTTGTTGTGACATAACAACTGAAGGAAAGAATCTGATAGAGGTAAGTCCACCAATCGCATGTCTTGTAAAACTTTTGCTATGAAAACGCCCAAAAACCAAAAGTGTTTAGCTGCCTTTTCGCACACTTCCGAGTCTTGGGGCAGAGGAGCTGGGAAAAGACCAGTTTCTCGTCGATTGACATAGTAACCGATAGGTTTATTGGCTTCTTTAAGGTTTGTAGATGATTTTTCTTTCTCCTCCTCAAATTTCTCTATTAATTCACCTCTTTGTGATGGATCGTCATCACACAACCACATACACAAGTCGGATCTTTGCAATTCAGAAGCCACCTAGAAATTAAAGCATTTTAAATTATTATTCTGTCAATTTGGAAAATATTCAAAACATTTAACTTACAAGAGCGAAAAATTCTAAGGTCGGTCCTAGGCCAGTACCTTCTTCACCCATAAAACCAACTTCCAGAACAGATTTGCGATTACAATGTACTTTCATAACCTGCATGGCCCATTCCAATAAGTTTTCATCACGAGGAACTTTGACTCTTTCATGTTTAAGTCTTCCCACACGGAATTCATGTTGGTCATCTCGACGTGGACTTAAACCTGGCATTCGTTGTCTCTCGAGGGTAGCGTCTCTTTGAGATTGCAAACAAACAATACTACGAGAAGCACCAAATGCGGTGCAATTGAAATATAATTGTCGTGTTTCAAATGGAAACAGGAACGGACATGACTGGTTTAGGTCTTCGCACCAAATTGGCAAGGAATTGCTCGATAATACCAAGGGATCTTGAATTTGTTGCTGTAGTTTATTAGTGATTTTCTTACTCATGAAAATCTCCACTGGTAAGATTGTAGTGTTACTACTTGAAGTGCTTTCGTTCAAATCATTCGCTTCCTTAATGGCTTGATTTAGTGTATTCAATTGACTTAAAAGTTGCAGTACATCTTCTACAGTGCAGTTAACATTTTCCGAAGTGATAAATTCACCACGGACTGGAGAGTTGGGTGACAGTGTGGATGCACCACTTTTTGAGGATACCACGGGTGTGTTGTTTCCTTCATCTGCATCAGCGGCATCTTGGTTGAGGGTGGGTTGTAATTCGCGGTATACGATGGTGTAGGTTGGTTCCCAAGTTTTACGGAACTTATCTGCTTTGCTGAGTTGGGAAGCTTGTAGCAGTTCTTGAACAGCACGGAAAATGGTCCAATCGTTGTTGGTCAATTCAATTTCAACATCTGGAACGCCACCTATACCTGGTCCACGTAGAGACAAAGCTAAGATTGGCTGTTGAATAGGTTCCTGTTCGCTTGTGCGGGCTGCCTCAGCACTTGTTCCGGGAGTAGGGATTTCCAATTCCGATGTCTGATTGACATTTGTACGACCAGGTCTGGGATCAAAAGCTGGTATTAAAGCGGAGAATTGACGTTTCAAAACAAATTCGTCATCCCATGATTTACGTTTAGTAACACCTGCCAAACGATTTTCAAATGTTTCATCATCCATGAAGGTCAACAGATTGCGCGAGACCATTACTTGCAATAGAGTGTTTCCAACCTCTTCATATTCATCCTCATTTTCTTCATCATCGTTATCCTCATCCATATCATCATCATCGTCCATGTCTCCCAACAAAGCTGGAGCACGGCAAGTTTCAAGAAAGTCTTCTAAAGAAACCTGTTCGCTATCACTAGATGTTGAAGTAAGACTCATGGTGAGGGCTGGATTAATTGAAGCTTGTCCTTGTTGGCCAGTCGAGGTATTTCCTGCGCCAGAATTAGCATTCGATCCTGCCGTATTAGCTGCATTATTAGAAGACAAACTTGGATAACTCTGAGCAGTGCTGAGAAGGCCCGAATGGAAATTTGAAGAAAGCGCTAGTTTTACTAAACTTGTTACTGAATTTGGACCTCTAGGGAAGAACGAATTCGAACCTCCACCAGAATTCTGGTTATTTCGCTCATTTGAATTTGCATTTGTAGAATTCATAATTTGATTGTTTTGTAAATTGGTTCCTTGAGATGTACGACGACGAGCCATAGCAGCAAATGTTTCCAATAAACCAGTATGAGTAGACGTTTCCGATTGCGATTGAGTTTCTGACGCCGAAGTGGTGGTCAAATTTGGTACACTGACACTCATTTGATTCGAAACTGACACCGAAACTTCACTCTCATTATTTTCACTGTTCTGTACAGATGCCTGCGAATCATTGCCAGCATCAGTACCACCGACAGATTGTTCATTGTAAACGCCGCTTTCAACGTGCGTATCATTACCACCACAACTCTTTTCTACAGCATCTGTAGCATCATTACCGGAGACATTTGCCGAACCGGGACAATCCACACTTAAATTACTCATGTTGTCACTTATATCGCTAGTTCTGGGATTATTTGATTTTACGCAAGTAGCAGCAAGTAAATTTGTTCCTGGCAATGACAAAATATCCGATGCCAGTATATTATTAGTGTTGTTTCGTAACATATCAACGCCATCGCGCATTTTATCGATCATTTCCAGAGCCTCGGAAGAAAATTGAGAGACACGTTGACTAGCAGACGAACCAGAACGTAAATTAACTAAAAGACCTTTACCAATACTTCCACTTGCAGCAGAGTTGTTGGCATTCATCTTATTGTTGGCTTCACAAGAGGATGATGATGTTGAGGCCGCAGCTGAACCAGAACCCAACGAACTAACATTACCAAATATAGCAGCCAGAGTATTCTTACTATTTGCATTGGAAGTACCAAAGCCAGTAGCAGCACTAGTAATGGTAGCCAATCCACTGGGTGGAGGATTATCACTCAAAGCCAAATTTTCTGTTATTGTAGCAAGATCAGATGCAACATTGGCATTAATTGCCTGCATTGAATTATTTATTGTTGATAGATCTGTAATGTTGTCGCGTTCTCTAAGCAAAGTTGAAGTATTACCTACGGACACTCCGGCCGCGCCTGAAGATGCGCTTTTGCCTTGACCTCCTTGATTTTCGTCGCCTACTACTCCTGCTCCAGAACCACCAGCTAACATTTGAGATTTGGCCGAAGAAAATACGTCTTCAGTTATAGCTTCTACTGTTTGCTTCCAAGCTAAGTTGTCCGCTGAAGCGGCTTGATCTGGTGGGCCTTCGGAATTACGATTAATTTCTGTTGCTTCGGGCAGCGAGGGTGTTGAACTTGATTTTCTGGAATTTAAGGAGATTCCTTTCTTACTGCTGTTACTAGTTGCACTGGGAGCGATTGCCGTTCCACCTTCAAACATGGAAATATTTTCACTATTGGCCAGTTTTAAATCGTACTTTCCTTCAGCACCCATACGGTATGAGTTTCGAACACCATGATCCCATTTTACATCTATCCAGCCATTATGTATTTCACCGGTTACAGTGCCTTCGCAACCACCATCCTGATCGTCCCAGCGCCAGTCAACACCGCGTACAACACGTGCTCCAGTGGTTATATGTTTCAATTGAGCACGAATTTGCCTACGTTCCCGACGTATCTTGGCCTCTGCTTCCTTCGAACCTTTACCGATGTCATCGCATACACTTACAATACGCCCATAAATTTCAAAGCCACTTAAACTTAGATAATGTGTTTGGCCAGATGCGTTACGACCATTTTGTTGGATGCGTATGTGACGGAAACCTTGATTCTCATCAGGTGCACATACTATTGGCCAGGTTGATGTACTACCGGGTTCTACGAGACTCTTGTCATCAGCATGTGTAACTAAAGTGGTCCAGTTCACGCCATCTTTAGATCCTTGCAACATCCAATTACGCAAAGCCGAACGGCCATAACCGCGAGCATGTCGTAGTGTGTAAGCATTTGGTATAACGTAAACACCTAAATCAATGGCGAACCATGCTTTCTTATTATCCTTGGTATGACAGTTTACAGAGATACTGTCACGAGAAAGAATATCTTCTAACTTTCCATATGGTAGAGTTTTACCTTCAGAACTTGTGACCTGAACAAGACCATACTGTGCTGGGTTTACCCATTCGCATGTCTTGCCATTCGAACCGATATAGTATATAAGACCTTCTTCATCAAAATCATAGTGGTGCTTAAACACCATACCTTGTTTGTGTTCACGCAATTTTTTCAAATATAAAAATGTGCTACGATCCATATCATACCATTGTTTGGCAACCATTTTAAGCAAGTATTTTGACAACTGACCAACTGTGGCCAAAGGTTCCATTTTTAGAGTTCTGCCAGTGCGATCGAAAAGTGTAGTCTCACAGGTTGCCCGTTCTAAGCGGAAACGCAAACGTTTGGTAAGTATTTGTAAGCCATAACCAGGACCAGGGGCATCGTATAAAAAGACAGGAAGTTTCTCGGTGCTTTCTAAAACGGCAACCAATTTCTGGACTAAAATGGAGGCGGTATTATTAGTCTTAGTATTTAATTCGTTGCGTTCTAGTATACACTGTTTAAATATAGCAACACGTTGTTTTTGTAATTTATTCATTTTGGTACGAGATAGGCCATTGTCCCAGTAGTTCTTAGAGAGCACTGCCACCAAAGCTTGTACCAAACCAGATGAGTGCATTTCATAAGCACTAACAACTCCGTCCTCTTGCAGAAGTTGCGACAACTCATTCAAAGCTTCACGTAGTTTATCCTGCCAAACGGTCTGACCAGGCAAACGTTGCTCCTCCAGGGCAATTTCTATTCTCTTCACTATACTAGTTAATTTGGCCACAGCTCCACGTGGAACTGCCTGTGCAGCCTTAAAGTATTTGTTGTAAATATCACGAGCCATATTTTTAACCTGAGTCTTTTGAACTTCAGTTTTAGTTTTAATCTTCTTTTTCTTATTAGTTGACCAGCCCGTAGCGAAATCTGGTCCCAATGTAGTTTCTGCTGTGAATGTGTGCTTTGTGCCACGATTACTTTCAAATATAAAACCAGGCAAATCATCTTGCAATATTGTAACCTGATGACCTTCGGTATTGTGTATTTGCAACTGACCTTGTTTTTGCGATTGCAAAACCCAATTGCCAACAACTATACGTAATACGCTAACTGTAGGTAGGATGGGTTGCGATGGTGTACCCGGACGTACTGCAGAACGTGCTCGTAATAGTTTTTCCAAAAATTCACCACGATTTTCTAAAATTATATTCATGTTGTTCAGTTAATGTGTTCCTAATTTTGATATTTAAATCGTTTTTTTTTTTATAATAGATCAATATCTTGAAATTTAAGATTTTTAAAGATAAGCAATTTTAAGGTCTAAATTATCAGATTGGATTTATATTTTTAAAAAATGTATTATTTGAAAAAATGTATTATTTGAAAGGACAAATATATCTTCACTATTTGCTGGGTAAATCCAGACAAATCCAATAAATCTTCTAAATTCGATCTATTATAAAAAAGTTTAGGAAATTATGTGGGCTAGCTTCTTTTCGAAAAAAAGTTAATTTATGTAATGTTAATGAAATAATTTTTATGGTGTTGTGTGGCACTAGGTTTCTAAATATTAATAAATTGTAAATACAATACGAATTTAATAAATTTTGCTTTTACATATATTAGCATAAAACTACATTTAGTGTGTTAATTTAAGCCATTTAATTGTTAATAATTTTTTCAAACAAAATTGTTAAAACACTAAAAACATAAGTAAAATTTGTTAAAAATATAAAATAAACATAAGATGAAACGATAGGAAAGAAACCAATTTAAACCAAATAAAGATCTCACCTTCGCTATTGGAAGAATCCATGCCACGTCCCCTGCCTAAGATATAATAAAGATAGGTATTGCACAGTATAAGGTAAAATTAATCATAAAAAAATAATTAGAAAGGAAATTTAATTTAAATAAGTTAAACAAAAACTAAACCAACCAAACCAAATAAATTAAACATAAATAAGTAAAACATTCAGCAGTTTCGTTATGCTTTACACTATATTTGTCCACACAAATTGCAACAGAACTACTCTTATTGTTTTTATTATTGTTGCACAAATTTTTATGTATTAAATAATTTCAACAAATTGCATAATATAACGAAACATTGCCCGTATGGATTGAAAAAATATACATTGATTTAAGAACACACACACTAATATCTTTTTAAAACCATTATTATAACTTGGAACAGTAAAAAAATACAATACACAATCAAAATGTGATTATATACCAATTGAAAGTTTTATGAATTTGAAGCTAGACTTAAGTTTTGCAAAGGAACAGTAAATGTTACTAAATTATGAACAGCTTATAAATAAATTGAATAAAGCCAATAAAGGAAATATTGCAAAATAGTTTAGATATTTGTTTTCATTTATAAGTAACATTCTGATTCCATAGGGCATGTTCTAATCCAAACTATATGCTAATAATGTTTCCAAATTTGCAATATTAATTTTATTTATTTGCTTGTTCATAATTTATGCTCAAAACATGCTTTTTTAACATACCTGAACTGTCATTGCCATTTTCAGGACTACCGCTCGAATACATAGTGGCCAATTTACCATCGAGTATAAAACGGAACCAGCCATTTGAACCATTCGATAGTTCTAATGCAGCTGAATCAGACCACACATATAAACAATCACGACCACGACAAATACTCCATTCGTGCCAATGATATGCTTTACATTGTAGTATTTCCTTTGCATCTTCCATAGCATCATCTGTAATAAAATTTTTGGAACATAGTATTTCATTAGGTTTTGGGATTAAAAAGAAACTGTATTAATGTTAGGTTTCCCTGATATGTGTACCTAGGTTCGCTCTTTACGTTATAGATGTAGTTTTAAGATCAAGGTTAGTGGAAAGAAACTAGTCGTGAGGATAACACATAAATTGTTGTATGATAGTTTCCCAGTCCACGTATGTACGTCATCTGAATGTGTATTTCTTGTGGAACAAAAAATTGTCAGAGTCATGGAGGATTCGGACAATACTTGGGCCGGATACGTGATTCATACGGACATACATAAAAGTAGAAGTACTGAATGGTCTGATGGTCAGTTTTGAATCCAGAGCCACCCGTAAGATGGAGAAATTGGCTTTGTTCTCTGAGGATGATATTTCTCACTGTTAGACCGTTGAGAAGTCTTCTCCTATCGACGATGCCAAGTGAATTCAAGCAGACACTCTAGCAATGGCCCCTCCGTAAGAGCAAAGAAAGATAGGATGAGGAGTGGGATGTTGTATTATTTAGCTAGTACGTTTGATATGAGGATGTATATTACATCAAATCCGAAGAAATACACCCAGGATTCCATCGGGCTTGTTGTGCCCGACGGAACACAAAGACGGATTCGTCACCGTTCTTATCAAAGGCAGCTTCTCGGTAATCTCAAAAAGTGATGGGTCGGTGACAACATCAACCTATAGTTCTGGACAGGTTGCCGAGGGTGTTGTTCAACGATCAAGCGCTCATGTCTTCAGAACTAGCTGCGGCGGTCAAAGGACATCACTCAAAATGTTGCTAAAACAGAGTAATCCTGGTAATCATCCAGTCGGTGCCCTTAGTGGTCAATAAGGAAAAAGGCTTCGGCTGTGATACTTCCACAACGATGGTAGACTCCTTACCGACAAATGAAGACTTGCGACATCACTGCTAACAGCTCTGAATGTGAAGTATTTTGTGGGGAAATCAGTAGCACTCAGAAGTATCTGGCAAGTCATCGAAACAAGCTGGGAAGGTCAAAAAGGCGTCCCCCAAAATCAGAATAATAAATCCAAGACAAATCTATCTAAATCTAAGGCACAATGGCTGTATAATTATATTAATAGTATTGACAAGATCTGTAATAAGCATGATGAGGCATCTTCAATGGGAAGATCAGTACGGATTTGATACTCGTTTTGTATAAGCGTGAAATTTTTGAGTACTATTCGAGCAATCAGGCCAATACAAGGCCCGACAGCCGGTTCTACGTAGCGGAATGACCCGAAATTTTTCGGCCAAGGGCTGACAACCTCAGCAACAACTACACTATGGCCTATTGTTTAATCAAGTGTTTAATCAAAAATATACGAACATACCTGTAGTTAGACTTTGTTGTTGTCCAGCTGCTCCACCGCTAGTACTACTACCACCACTTGCTGTCGTCGCCGCTTCATCTGTTGTAACAGTCGTTGAAACAGAAGTTATTGTTGTTGCTTTAACTGTTTCGCTTTCATTTTCTGGCTCAATAAGAGCTTGTACTTTGGAAAATACTCCCAAACGTGCAAAATGATCCAAGAACTCATCTTGAGTTTTACTCATAAGTTCTTCAATTATTGTAAGTACAACTAGGTGTCCATCGTCATCGTCCTGTGAAGCAAACACAATAATATACAAAAATTTAAAGAATATATTAAAATATTATATTTTTACAAAGGAAAATCAAAAATTAATATATATTAATTTATTTTCTTTTACATTAAACACGAAAGGAGGAGAAAAAAGCAAATCAAGCAGAAAAAAAAAACTATAAAAAACATGTTTCAAAAAAATCACATTCATACAAGAGAAAATAAAAAAAAGAAACTTAAAAAATTATTAAAATCGTGATGACGTTAAGAACGTATAATATGCTTGTTGCATATTAAATATTATATTCTTCTGGTACGATCACATTGCACAAAATCTTTGCTAAACCGTAGAAACGTTCTTTTTGATATTGTGTTGAGAATTGTTAAAACAGATTTTTAACTACAGATTTCTATTGTCATAATTTCATTAGATATTTTAATCAATGTGAACGCACCTTTTTATGTAAAAAATAATAATAAACAAAGCGCTACATGTAAATGTTTTAGAGGTGTCATAATTTTTTAACGAAAAAAAACTTCCATAATGTATGATTCAAATGTCTCTGTACTTACGTTGAGCAATTAATTATTGAAATTTTATCCATAAATATTTAATTAGCTTCTAAAGTAGTTAAATTGCATAGATTTGAAATTGGAAATTCTAGTTTTAAATTTACAGTATAAATTTGAGATGATGAATTTTTATTCTTAAATCAGTGTTAGGATACGGAGAGTACATATACATATGTATGTTTGTATGTATGTAGTATTTTGTAGTATGTATAGGAGGTTTCGAGAAAGACAGGCATAATACAAGCAAAATTTTATTTTTAATTGGCCATTAAAACAACAAGTGAATCTATTAATGCAATGCATTTTTGTTATTAAAACTTTCATTGCAAATTACTTTTCAACAATAGTTCATCAAATGAATTTTCAACAACAACAAATATGTATGTCTTTGGGTAAAGTATTAATTAATAGTAAATGCAACCATGATTGTTTATTTTGGTTTTTGTAACCCTAAACACACAGAAATCGTTCGTTACCCTATAATCAGTTCTTGGCTCCAAGGGCACAATAAAGCGTGGATCCGCTGGCCCTGTTGTAGTACGAGCAGGTTTTAACATGCCGTTGCATAAAGACGGTCTTTGCGTTGGCCAACTGTAGCTTATCTATATATTGAGTAGTATAGTAATATAATTATGTTTGATTTATATTTAAATTGTTCAAAATAAAATAAAACTAAAAAGAATCTAAATGTATATGAAATGAATGAGTGCTTGTGTGTATAGTTTTTGATTTTCCTTTTCTTTTCTTTTCTCGTTTTCTTATTATCATCAAGTAAATGAACCGAATATTAAATTATGTGTACTGGACTCATTTCACTTACCTCATTATCCAAAACACTGGCTACAACTTCCACCAGTAGGGTACCTAAATTACCACTACTGCTAATAGTGACCACAACTGGTAATTCGGCATTACTTGAATCCTGTTGAGTTTCACAGAGTCCTTTAAGGACATTAGGTTGTGCATATTGAACCATTTTTTTGATAAGACCCAAACTGGCGCGACGAACACTGCTAAGCATGGTGCCTTGAAAAGTGCGACAAAACATGGGCAAAAATAGTTTTAAATATACTGGTGCCATTTCAGGGTCACCACGTGGCTCAATAGTTGAATTATCCTCACTGCCATCCTTGTTTACAAGACTATGTCCAGCTGCCATCCATTCGCCAGGCGATTGTAATATAGCGGCTACCTCACGATGACCATCATCATTGCGTTCGCGGGCCTTATCTAATGGAGTTTTACCATCTTCATCACGTAAGTCGGGATAAGCTCCATATTTAAGGAGAACCTTTGCTATGCCAGGTCGTCCAAAACAAGCAGCATAATGAAGAGATGAGCTGCGCTGTCCCTTATTGACATCTGCACCCTTTTCGCAAAGGTATTCAACCATTTCTAGGGTGCCGAATGCAGAGGCCCAATTTAAAAGTGTTTGACCCACATCATCCATGCAGTTGACGTCGATTCCACCAGATTCGATGGCTTCTTGTAGGGCTTCAGTATCTTTAGAGCGTATACAATCGATAAGTTGACGATGTGTTCTTTCTACCGTGGAATCATTGCGACGGGCGCGTGAGGCCAATTGACCTTGACCACCAGCCGCCCCTACTCTATTCAAGGCCTGACGACCTTCGAAAAGCAGTAAAAGCAGCAGATCTGCTAATCTCATACAATCTAGTACGCAACGCTCGTCACCTTTAAGAGCCCTCTCAATGGCATCTGGTAGCTGAGAACGTAATAAATCATGTGTTATTGAAGATGAACCGCGGCAGAGGGTGGACAATAATGAAATTGTGGTAGATATCGATTGAGATGAACGACTGGAATCAGTAGTTTGAGCTTTTTGAATAGGAGCAGGCACGGGGGCAGCCAAAGTTTCGCCCTGAGTTCCGGATGATGAAGGGGCACCGGCTGTTGGAGTTGTTCCACCGGTAGCAGTTAGTGCAGAACTTCCTACAGGTCCTGCAGCATTACTTAAACGTTTAAGCAATTCATTTACTAGGCCATATTCCGCAAGTGGTGCTGGGTCAACCCATTTGCGTGTAAAACGATCAGCGACTGAAGCAAAGCATTTCAAAGCTCCATCAGACACCATAGGATCTTCATGTTGTAGCAAAGTACTAAGACTCTCGACACAATTCTGTATACAGGGAGTATTTGGTTCAACTTTAGTGCAGAGACGTGACACCACCGCCATGGCAGAGTGCAAAGTATCCTTGTGAACCTGTGAGCCACAATCTCGTATAAAAGAAAGTACACAGTTAAGGCCGCCACCATCGAATACAGCACCAGCCTCACGGGTACAAATCAATTCCAATACTTTAATGCATTGTTCAGCTAAATCGCGTGATGTACGTGATGATAAATCTGCCACTACTAGACGATTGCAAATTGCTTTAATGGCGCCATCAATGGCAACAATACGACGTGTACACTCAGCAGATACATCCAAATAATATGTAATGGCACGAGCCGTAACTTCTAGTACATTTTCTGGTGCCAATTCATCAAGAAAGATTTTGCAGAGTGCTGGTAGAAAAGTACGTGGTGGACAACTGCAAGAAAAAATAATTAATAATTTGATTTTGAATTCATAAATTCGTTGCTCAACTAACCTTTCAAAACACCTGTCCACATTATCTGACATTAACAGAAGCATACAAAGCTGCTCGAGAGCAATCAATTGCATGTCACGCTCATCCCCCTGACCCATTGAGAGCCATTCCAAAAGTGTTTCTGGATCAACATCTCCCATCTGTAATTGATCACCAAGAGAAAAAGGTTCAATTGAAAAATAACAAATAAAGCAAAATAAATACAAAATATTAACAATTTTGATGGATTTAAACTCCTTTTTTAATTGTCAATGGGGTTGAAAAAAAAAAATTGTAAAAATTAGGGGAAACACCGAAAAAATATAAAATAAATGAATGATTTTATGTATGTTAATATTGCATTCAAAGATTTTTTACCAAAACTAATACATACACATAAATAAAAAGCCTAAAAAATTACACAATTGTGGTTAATACATAATAGATGTTAAATAATTTAACATAAATTTAAATTTAAATTATTTGCAAATGTCATAAAGTTAAGTGTAATTAATCTATTCGAAAATATGTTACTTGCAAGGTTGGCAACCGTTTCAAAACAGTAACAAGTAAGAGTGTTATACTATTCGGCTATGCCGAATCTTATATACCCACCATCAAACCTCGTTTGACTCGAATGAAACTTACTTATGTCGAATTTCATCTATATACTTGTATTTTTTAGGCCAGTTATAAGCGTTAAAGTAATTTTCTGAAGGGGACCTTAGGGGGGTAGGGTCAATTATGGGTCGATCCTCATATAATTTGGTAGACAGAATTTGGTTCGTATTAAATTTATTTGTGTCGAATTTTATCGCTACACTCGTATTTTTAAGCCATTAATGAGCGTTGCAGTCATTTTCTAAAGGGGACCTTATATGGAGGGTAGGGTCAATCATGGACCGATCCTCATAAAATTTTTTAGATAGATTTTGACTCGTATGAAACTTACTTATGTCGAATTTCATCTATATACTAGTATTTTTAAGCCAGTAATGAGCGTTAAAGTCATTTTCTAAAGGGGACCTTATATGGGGGGTAGGGTCAATCATGGACCGATCCTCATAAAATTTTTTAGATAGATTTTGACTCGTATGAAACTTACTTATGTCGAATTTCATCTATATACTAGTATTTTTAAGCCAGTAATGAGCGTTAAAGTCATTTTCTGAAGGGGACCTTATATGGGAAGTAGGGTCAATTATGGACCGATCCTCATGAAATTTTGCATAGTGATTTTGGATCATAAGAAACTTACTTATGTCGAATTTTACCGCTATATTCGTAATTTTAAACAAGTTATGGCTGTTAAAGCTGCTTTTCGAGGGGCTACTTGTATGGGGGCTATCAGAAAACGTGGACCGATATTGCCCATTTTCAATACCAAATAAAACTTACCTGTAAGAAATATTTATGTGAAATTTCAACCCTCTAGCTCTTTCCATTGGGACTCTATCGTGCTTTCAACAGACAGACGGACGGACAGACATGGCTAGATCGTCTTAGAATTTAATGAGGACCCAGAATATATATACTTTTGTGGGTCTATGACCAATGTGTTTCGATGTGTTACAAACGGAATGACAAAATCAATATACCCCCATCTTTTTTGATGGTGGGTATAAAAAGATAGCGGTATCGGTATTTAACTGTATTTTAGCGTTATCAGTATTATTTCAGTAACGGTAGTGTGCTAAAAGAAACCTTTTTTTGAAAATTTATTTCCTTTTCGAAATTTTTAATATTATAACGTTAACGGTATTTAAGCGGTATTGTTATTTTGGTTTGTTCTTTTTTGGTGTTGTCCTTTTAGCGGTAGTAGTGCTAAAAATGTGTTCTGGCAATAACGATAGCTTAGCGATAATGTTTGATAACCTCGGTTATTTGTAATCTTGGAAAAAAGGGAAAAAGATTGAGCAAAACGAAAAACTGATGAATTGGTTTCAAAACATTTGTGTTGAAGCAATTCATACTAAAGTAAAACCAAGTAAGAGTGTTGTATTAATATGGAAGAACCATATTTATATATCCACCATCCAATCATATCCAGTAAAAATAAAGTGAATTTCGGATAGTGATATTTTATGAATCGATCATTTTGTTATTTTTTCAGCAATTAATTCCCTATATTTATTTATTCAAACAAAGTAATATAAATATATATTTATTATCATCTTGATACTAAAATGAACATTAGTATGATTTTAGAAGGGAGATCAATTATTTAAAAAGAGTGATTCATTAAAAAAATGTTTTTCGAAACTTTTGTAAAGATTTAATAATAAGCTAGTAATGTGCTTAAAAGTCATTTTTGAAGATGTCCTTATATGGGCGATAGAATCTTCATAAGATTTTGCAGAAAAATTGCTGTTCCTATAAAACTTGTTTATTTCGAACTTCATAGATGTACAACTGCTATTTTTAAACCATTTATGAATGTTTAAATTGTATACTTAGATTTCTGCTGATCTCCAGCACAATGAGGATGTCATAATCCCCTAGCTGATTAAAATCTACTCGGCCTGTCTAGAATGATCTTGGACCGGATGTACGGTGGTCTTTATCCCCAAATGGGGAAAGGCCTCTCATACTAAACCGAAAGATTTCAGGCCAATCAGTCTGTCATCCTTTCTCTTAAAAACCTTGGAAAGGATTATCGATCTGCACATTAGGAGTACGATCGTTCCCGACCGTTTATCTGCATCTCAACATGCTTACATGAAAGGCAGATCTGTTGAACCTGCCCTTCACTTACTCGTAATTTTTGTCGAAATTAGTGGCCTTTAATAATGTACTACCAGAATCAATTTTATTGGAACTAGTTAGGTTGAGTGTTATACAGCCGATCTCCCAATTTCTTAGTAGGCTTTTGACTAATCGAGTCATAATTTCTACCATGGGATATGCCACTGCTTACAGAATGGCGAAACGTGGCACTCCACAAGGAGGAGTCTTATCAGCTCTCCTATGGAATATTGCCATTAACTTATTACTCATGGAACTCGATTCCATGATGTGTAAGACTATTGCATATGCGGATGATGTGGCTGTTGCTGTCTCTGGCAAGCATTTAACCACTATCTCACAATGCCTGCAACAATCACTGAGTCGACAGAGTCGTTGAAGCTACAACAGTGGTCTCAGTGTCAATCCTGGGAAGACTGAACTTGTTTTATTCACGAATAGATACAATATTTCCTCCTTCCTCGCCTAAACGGGGTAGAGCTTAAACTCTCTGATAGTGCAAAATACTTCTTGATTCTAAACTACGATGCAATCTGAATATCAAAGCGAGAGCCTCTAAGGCATCTATCGCGATGTACGCATGTAGGAAGGCAATTGGCATGAATTGGGGAATCAGTCCCAAGACTGCGAAATGGATCTTCGACATGGTTATAAAGCTTATTCTGATGTATGGGGCACTTGTCTGGTGGAAAGCTTTGGAAAAATCAACCTACTGCAATTATACTGAAGGAATAATGCGAGCTTCTGCACTAATGATCACTGGTGCGATTCGAAGCAAGCCATCACAGGCGATGTTTACACTTACGCAATGGTTGCCCGCCGATCTGGCCTTAAACTCGGCAGTTAGACTTCATGCCGCAGGGATATGGAAGCCAAACCGACATGGTCATGCTTCTATCCTGGGGAATACGACTTGCATCCCCGAGAATATCGATTACTGCTTTCCCACGCTCCTTCCGGACAAAAGATTCACAATTAAGATGTCAAACGAACCATCCTTCTCAGAGGATGCAACACTTGACATCTATACTGACGGATCTCAGTCCTCAACAGGCGTGGGTGGTGGTTTCTTTATCCCCCGCTTTAATAAGGCGGTGTGTTTTAGGCTAGACAACTACTGTAGCTTCTTACAGGCTGAAATCTCAGCAATAAAAAGAGCGGTTAACTGGATGAGGTACTATAGAATATGCAATGGAAATTTTCCAATTTGTACTGACAGTAAACCTGCTATAAAATCTTTATCCGGTGTCTACACGACATCCAGACTGCTTCGCAATTGTCGGGTGTCTCTTTACGAGATGGTGAACTATTCGTACCTGGAACTACTCTGGGTACCGGGTCACTCTAATATTCCCCGAAATAGAAAAGCGGCCGAACTAGCAGAAACTGGTTCCCGTCTTCACATAAGGGATACTGACACTCTAGTTGTCCCCTTCTCATGCTGTAAAGCCTTTATTCAGCATGAACTTTATGAACTGCTTAACATCAAGAATGACCTGGCCTCTCTACGATGAGCGAAGTTCTTTTTGTTTGATGGGGCTTTCCAGGATGAGACTACGTATACTGGTAGCCATCCTAACAGTGCACTGCAAGAAGACTAAATCTTCCATGCAATGACTATTGCAGAAGTTGTCAAAGTGAGGATGAAGAGGAAACCGTAGAACACTTCATCTGCCTCTGTCCTGCCCTGGCAAATATCAGGACTGAGTTTCGAGGCAGTCCAACATTGCGGTTCTATCTAATATAGAAGTCTATAAGATAGAATCATTCATTCGTGCCTTCGGCTGGTTTAATACCATATCAATCATGGACATGTAATGTCCCATAGGTTTGGTTTTCTTTTTCGCAGGATCGGTTACAGGGTATCACAATGGGACCACTAGGACCCAAGTGAGTCGGTCAAATGGCCGACTGCCTCAATAACCTAACCATACTGAGAAGCCACTTGTATGGGGGCTAGGTGAAGTCTTGAACCTAAGTCGCATTGCGCATTGTCAATACCAAGCAAACATTGTCTATAAGTACCAATTTCAGCCACCAGTTCCTTCCGTTCGGATACCATGACTCTACTATATGAAATTGCATGTTTTTTTTGGTGCGTCGTATGGACTCACGGATAAGATATTTAAGAATTTTGGCATCGCTTTGTTTGGGCATAATTTAGCATGATTTGATTTTGTAGCATATTTTGACGTTTTTTGTGTCTGAAAATTTTTAAGTACGACTTTTTTAACTTTATTCTTAAAAATTAAAAAAAAAAATAATTTTTTAAAATTTTATTTCGTTTGTTTTTATATGTTCGTTTGTAGAACTTAGTGAACTTTAGTGGCAAAAATGTTCTTTATAATAACAAAATTATGAAAGTGTTGACATGATATTCTTGTATACATTTGTAATAAAAATTTAGGTTTAGTTTAGCGATACAATAAAAAATAATGCATATTTATATATATATATATATATATATATATATATATATATATATATATATACAGTATTGTTCGAAACCTAACCTTTTTTGGCATTGTATACAAAGTGCTATATTTTCTATTTTAATTGATTTATTCAAAATTATATAATTGATAATAATAATATTATGTGTCTACATTATAATAACAACAACAAAAGTTTAATTCCATTTCGCTGTGAGTTATAAGAAAATAATAACTGAATTAACTCCATAAATAGCTGTTCGAAACTGAAGCAACTTTTTGATCTTCTTATGAAAATCTTTGATCCTTTTGAGTTCCAAACACCTTTATGGAATAGATTAGTTACTAGTGTAGTTCGTAATGAATCCCAATCGGATTTTAAGCCATTCGCCAGCTGTAATGTTTTCTAAAACTGCGAGTTTCGACCCAGCGCTTCAGAATGCCGAACAGCATCTCTAAGGGGCTTGAGTCAGGAGATTTTGATGGACAATCAAAGAATTTGGGTCCCATTATACGATAACTACTCTTAGATCAACTTTGCTAAAGGATTTGGTTCATTATCATGCTGAAAATCGCAACAAAGTAATTTGTTCTGTTCAATGTACTTAAGCCTTTGGTTTATTTTGTTGGCCAAAAATGTCCCAGAAAGTAAAACAATCCAATTTTATTCATATTTCAACATCAGGACTTACTCTACTCACTAAAAAGCTTGCCCATAACCTTAATTGTTTGACCTCCATGCTTTTTTAAGTCTTTAATGTACGATGATGTAACCGCATATGAATCCCGCAGTGACATGGCACAGAGTTTACTTAAAGAAATTCGATTTTTTCAAAAATTTTGTACAATTTTGGGTAGAATATTGAAATAGATTACGCAAGACTAATAAAAACAGTTTTATTTACAAACGGGTCCACATTTTCCGTCTTAAATTCAAACAGAGTATGCGAGGCTCAGAGGCTGAAGGAAATATTACAATATACCCTTTTAGTAAAGGCCCAATAATGAATGGAGAGCAAAATTTTAGGGTGTGGCTATGTTTTTTAAAGAGAAGAGTTAGTCCTGATGTTGAAACACAAACAAAGTTGGATTGTTTTTCCTTTTGGGACGTTTTTCGCCAACAAAATGAATCATATGATTGAGTACATCGAACAGATCAACTTACTTTATTGCGATTTTCAGCATGATAATGAACCAAAACCATTGGCAAAGTTGATCTAAGAGTTGTTATCGGGTAATAGGACCCAAACTCTTTGATTGCTCATCAAAATTTCCTGACTCAAATCCCTTAGTGATGCTGTTCGGCGTTTTGAAGTGCTGTTTCAGAACTCGCCGTTTTAGAAAACATTGCAGGGGCGAATAGCTTAAAATCCGATTAGGATTCATTACGAACTACACTAGTAACTAATCTATTCCATAAAGGTGTTTGGAACTCAAAGGGACCAAAGATTTGCATAAGAAGATCAAAAAGTTGCTTAGATTTCGAACAGCTATTTATGGAGTTAATTCAGTTATTATTTTCTTGTAACTCACATCGAAATGGAATTAAAATTTTGTTGTTGTTATTATAATGTAGACACATAATATTATTATTATCAATTATATAATTTTGAACAAATCAATTAAAATAGAAAATATAGCACTTTGTATACAATGCCAAAAAAAGTTGCTTAGGTTTCGAACAATACTGTATATATACAACTAAAAAATACTTACCGTGTTTTTTTGTGTTTATGCCGGTATACAGTAAGTCTATTGACTTTCAAATCGATTCGAGTTATTTAGTTGACCTGAAAAAAATAAATTCATATTTAAATTAATAAAATAAAAAGTTATATAAAATAATCGATTAATTACATAAATTCGATAAATATTAATACTCATTAAGATAATAATTATAGTTATAATAAAAAAATTAGCAAAAATATTTAATTAACAAAAAAAAAAATTAACAAAATTATTTAATATTGGCTTTTATTCTTTTATAGAACAAAAATTTTATATTTTGCTTTCTAAATTACAAAAAAAAAACTCTGATAAGCTGTCAATGCTACAAAAATTGAAAGTTACTGAACTTTTCGCGGCAGACACGTTACACTATTTCAACATTTTTGACATAAAATGTCAGCATTGCCGCGTACATTGCGTGTTGTGTACTTTCAGCTTTAGCTGTTTGCTGAGTAATTTTAGTTTGTTAAATTAAAATGTTTATTCCAATGAATAACATTTGAGTTTCTCCAACGATATTTGTCTTAACGTTAGGATCGTTTCTAAATTATACCCATTAGAATATTTATTTTACGTCAACTTACAACTAATCGAGTCACATTACACGGCCGGTGCATCCAATTGACATCGCCAAAAGATGGCAGATAAAACCGCTAGTACGACTAATGAGCTTTACGATATGGTGTGCCATCTTGTTGAAACCAATTATTATTAAAGATGTATATCACACTCTGACTTTTTATAAAGGGTGCGCAGTCATTCGTATCGAATTTTTAGGCAAACGATTGTACTTCTTAAAGTGAATTGAGGAAAGAGACATGACTTGTATTCATATTCTAAAATAGTTCATATCTTCTGGTTAGTTAACAAAAAGTATGTGATCATGGCTCTGCAGCGCTCGATTTGTTCAAATCGACATAGTGTTGATGAATAAGATTATAACCAATAGTATTCTAATATGAGAAACCTTTTTGTCCGATCATTTTGGTGCAAAAACTTTCCGCTGCAAATCGATTTCTAAAACCATTTACAAAAATTTGTTTGAAATTTGAATTTTTAATTTTTAATATATAATAATAATAGAGAAGAGGGATAAAACGCAGTACATATCCTTGCTTTTCTTTGTGTAGATATCGTGGACCAAACAATGACACTTGATCATATCAAAAATTTCCGATTTTGTATTATAAAATTTAAAGCATTTGCTGCGAAAACTTTTTTAATGCATGGGGAAAAGTGATATAACTTTTCGACGTACTTTTTTAATCTATGTTGAATGGATAAAGCCAATTTGAAATTTCAAAAATTGTATAAAAGTTATAACCCTATTGTAGGAAAAGGAAAAGTAGTAAAGTAGAGAGTGGGTCACACTAAAATCTTGTACGAAGTCTGTCAAACAGGGATTAAAGAATGTATCATTTAGTTACGACATTTAACTTCGGTGTTTAAAGGGTATGCAATCTTTACTGATGGATTCAAAATGGATCCCGGCACAGGTGCGGGAGTTTATGTAGTAGATTGTGAATTAAAGGTGTCATAAAGACTTTCGGATGAATGTAAAGATCTCAGCGATCTAGAAGGCTATGGAACTGATAAAAACACACATTAGTATAGTATAGTATACAATCAGGTTGTGTTGTAATAAACAGACAAGGCCAGACAAGGTTCAGATCTAGACACTAATAGTGGAGTTAGTTCGGTGAAACTTCCTATCTGACATTACTACAAGTTAATCTTCTATAAATTCAGGAACTCCTTTAACCAATCCTGGCATAGTAGGATGGATTTCAGTGTATCCAAGCCCTTATGGCGAGGTTGAATGCCAATGCAACCAGTATACTATTAGGGTTGGATAGGAGAATTATAAGAATTCTGGTAATAGTGATAACCTCTCACTGTGCAATATGAGCCTTTTTGGTTAATTTGATCTTTAACACACAGAAGGTTTGTAGGTTGTGTGGGGACGAAGAGGAGCTAGAGACAGTAGAACATATTTTGTGCGTTTGTCCTGAAGCATAGAGTCTGAGGCGTAAATTGTTAGGAATAACATTCCATTATGATTTAGGAGATGTAGCTAGGTGTAGTATAAGCGACATTCTATGTTTTGTCAGGGGAGTGGATTGGCTATTAGGCGTCAGACCTCGTAGAATTTTCATCTGAATTTTATTTATAGATGGTATTCTACCCATCTAAATACCGGAACGTTTTTTCTTATATTTTTAAGAAACTGCATTTAAAATTCAACATCTGCCCTCTTAAGCGTCTGAATACAACTCCAAAGTTGTGTTTAAATCAAGCAGTAATACTTTACAATACTTCAAATCAAATGTATTGCCTATAAAAAGCATAGTCAACTTAAATTATGCTACAAATTCAGGAATTTAGCAAAAGTCCACAAATAATGGAATCTAAGTTTTGAAAAGAACTTTGAAAGTATACATTTTCTATTGTGTTATTCTAAGTCCTACTCTTATTTATTTTATTTACCTAAGTTATTCCATCTAGAGAGTATGTTTAATGTTTTTTTAATTAATCATAAAGTCTGATGAAAAAACTCATTTCTTACATTTATTTGCATTTATGATGGAATGATTTTAAAGACATTTACAAGAAACAAATCTTTAAATTTCACATTTGCTTAAGCACTAATTATGTTAACTACTGCAACGATTTCACTAGGTTTTTACTAAAAGTTATTGTTGTTAATTTTAGACTAGTTTAGACAAATTAAAATTAATTTTTTTAATGAAAACCGTGCAAACAAATTGGTGTGAATATTTGTGTACTACATTTGGAGACAGACATATATAAAAGTTTTTAAAAACGTCCAACAACATTAAAAATAACAACACTCAAAATCCCAATTATTGACTTTCGAATCAACAAACGTCCGTATATTAAAACATATATATTTATATGTTCATACATAGTATATACCCAAACAAAAAATCATAACCACAAAATACTTACATATATATATTTATACCTACTTATACAGTGAATAGAAAAACCTAATTGTGCATCTAAAAAATGTTCAAACTTGCATATCTTAAAATACACTGTTTGGTATTCCTTTTCAAACAGTATATCATATTTGATTCGACTGTAACCGTTACACCAAAAAAAATATTGTATTCGCTATCGATCAAATTAATGGAGATTTCAACACCGTTTTAAGACTTACACCCATTTTCTCAATGTCTGGTTATTTTTTATCGAAACGATAGATTGACAGTTTTCATACGAAAAATATTTTAACCGGCAGAATATCTACCGGTTAAACGATAACCAGAGGTTTATATAATGGACATTAGCTTCGTATTCATAAATATATTGATCGTTTATTAGAGGGTTTTAAGCACTTTTTCCGTATAAAATGTCTATAATAAATCATCAAAAAGTTTGTTACGCGTTCATGAATATGGAAGTGAATTCTTAATTAATGAAATTAAAAAATCCACTTTCAAAAATCTTACGCTTTTGTTCTCCACTGTAAATGAAAATATAAAAACATACAAAATTTTAGCGTTGACGTGTACGCAGTAATTAACGAAAATCATGATGCGAACAATTTTGAAAAGAAAAAATATACAAATATAAAAAATATACACTATATACCGTGGGTATGTACAGGTTTTACACAATAACGACAAAAGAAACAAACAAAAACAAAGTTTTAAATACAGTAACAAAGACGAAGAAGCATCAAAATTGAAACTCATTCATTGACAGTAGAAAAATAGCACCATAGTAAATTCTAACAGTACTTTATTAAAGTAAAATTTAGTTTATCATTTATATTACAAATTTTTAAATTAGATATTCATAATTTTTTAAAGATGCACTGATCTGATTTGTTTTCATTTATAATTGCGCAATGTTTACATACAGTGTCTCACATAAGTATTCGAATTTGGTTGTACTTTGAAAAGAAACATAATTTAATAATATTTTTTGTGTGTGAAATGAATAATTAAATTTGTTATATTGTCTAGAGAGTCCTATGGTATAATATCACACTCTTTAAAATTTGGAAAAATTACATTTACCTCAATTGATTTGACTTTTTTTAAAAAAAGTCCAAAAAATTGCCTCACAAAAGTATTCGAATTTTTCCTGTATTTCATATATGACCATATTATACGAAACACAAAAATTATAATCGAGTGTTTTTTTGCTTAAAATTGTGTTAAGGGGTTACTATCGACCGAAATTATATATTTTTGGCCCATTTGTTCCACAATTTTGGAGCATTTGTACTATATTTTCATGTAATATCATTAAAATGGCGATTTTTTACCATATTTGCAATTTTTTTCCTTTTTTTTCAGAAATAAACCCAAACTTTAATATTGGGATTTAATAGACCCCTTGAGGCATCTAAAAATAATAATTTTTGTTATAAGGATCTGTACTTAAATGTTCCAAGATTTATTTTTGGTATCGTTCTTCTGTTTCTAATTGAATTGTATGGATCTTAAGTCCCTTTTCGTACCACTAAGGTCGATATTTTCCGACAAAGTTGGCTAGTATACATTCATGTACATATTAGCACTAATATATTTTAAATTTTCAATACATTATATCGGTATACAATTCCAAAACATGTCTTTACAAAACGTCATCCTATACAGTAGATTTCAGTTTTTACTATTCGTAACTTTTACGCTTATGTCGCCCATTACAATAACACTGTAAGTCCAAAATTTTGGGTTTATTTTGATCATAGTAATCAATATTTAAACAGATATCGATATTTTTGAGTTAGACCATAATGATATTGTGGCATGCAGCCTGGAGGTCATTGGTATATAAAAATAATGATACTACCATATTGAATGGTGTTTCTTCGAGGCATGTTTTGGAGTTGTACACTTCCACAATACATTGAAAACTTAAAATATATAAAAGCTGATATCTAAAAGAATATATACAAGAAAACTTCCCCGAAAATTTTTGACCCTAGTATTATGAAAATGGACTTAAGTTCCAATATATTGAATTAGCGACAGAATAATGATATCAATAATATATCTTGGATCGTTTAAATATAGATTCTTGTAACAAAAAATACTATTTTTAGATACTCCAAGGGGTCTATTAAATCCCAATATCAAATTTTGGTATTATCTCTGGAAAAAAAGAGAAAATACTACAAATATTGCCAAAAATCGCCATTTTAATGATATTACATAAAAAGAGGGTACAAATCCCAAAAATTGTGGACCAAATGGGCCAAAAATATATCATTTCGGTTGATAGTAACCCCTTAAAACAATTTAAAGCATAAAAACCATTCGATTTTAAAATTTGTGTTTCGTATAATATGCTCAAATATGAAATACAGTAAAAATTCGTATACTTTTGTGAGACAATTTTATGGACTTTTTTAAAAAAAGCTAATTTAATTTATGTAAATGTAAAGTTTTCAAGTTTTAAAAAGCGTGATATCAAACCTAAGGACTGTCTAGACAATATAACAATTAATTTATTTTTTTGCACACAAAATATATTATTAAATTTGGTTTCTTTTCATAGTTTACCTAAATTCGAATACTTATGAGAGACACTGCACATATTACCCTACAGTTAGCACAGCGTATTGATATTTTTATTTAACTATCTATCGGTCAGCCAGTCATAAATAAAAACAAATAGACAATCAGTCATTTTATGTTTGTCAACCATACATACATACACACATGTATGTATACCCAACCCTAATTCCGTTCAATACTCCGTGAAAACAAGTGCAGAATAACACATGACTCGTCTGATTGCAAATGTTGCTATTATGATTTATTTGTATTGAAAAATGTTAGAAAATTATCCTTTAACTGTTGATTTCTTAAGAGTATTTCGAATTTGTAGTTTTGTTGACAAACACAATAATACAGAATTAAAAGAACTATATCATAATAGCGAAAAATAAAATAATAAAACAATAATAAGGGGAATACATACAATGAGAAAACACAACTTAAATGAGTAGATTATTTTTTTTTGATCGAACAACATAGGTTTCGTTAATACGAAGAACTAAGTGGGGAATTTAATACACTTGACACCCACTAATTCTTGTCAAAATAATAATTGTCTCAAGTGTATTGTTGTCATCAAGAATATTTAGTAATAGCACCCCCGCGTCGGATTTTTGCCTATAGTGCTCACAAGAAGAAATTAATAAGTTTGGTATACGGTTTCACGTAGTTCACCGTAGTAATGTGTGATTTAGTCTTTCGTTAGTGAACATTTTAGTATGTCAAATCTTTATAAGAAATAGCTATCTTCACTTTCTTAATGTATTAAGAAGTGAGTCAGAAACAAATTATACATAATTCTCTAGCTAAAACTTATCCTTGGTTGATGTATGTGACATATTATCTTTTCTAAATCATAAATATTCAAAAGTTAATTTGGAAGATTTGAGCATTGAAGGAAAAAAGATATTGTTAAGGCAAAATAAGTCGAACAACAGTTTTGAAGATCTCCAAAGCAGTTCCTTAAAAAAGTTGCTCGTTGCTATGATTCTCCCCAATTACAATTGTACAATTTATTGCAGAGGCATTCCTTGGAAGTTCCCTAAAGAGATATATATAGTCACTGGACGGACTTTGAAGGTCCATTTGAAAAACCCTTTTGCATTGGAGGAGAGTATTTTGTTAGCTACCGAAAAAAACTGAGTTTCTCCAAATTCAGAAGATACCGATTTTTTAATTTTGTCCACCTATATTTTGATTTTGAACCACAATGAGCCTGCGTATTGATGACCAAAGGTATAATAAAGTCCTAAAAGCAAATACGCCGACACAATTAAGAGCCAGTTGGTTAGAACAGTATTATATTACCAGTAAGAATTGTCGTCGTATGTCCAAAAAATTACAATCCTTCTGATAAGGCACAATTTATCCAATTTCCGCGCGACCTCGTGCCACAATAATAAAATCTATTATGTACCGAAATATATTTTAAAATGCAATTTTTTTACTGATTCCTAAGACCCTACATTCCTGAGGATGTCACGATTGTGGCTTCAAATTGTGTGACAAGTTGAGGTGAATATTGTACAATTGTAGTGCTCTCTAGACAAACATATTAGGCCGAATAAATGCATAAGTACAGGAATTGTATGGATTTATTCACTCTAACTTTTTAATAAAAATAAAAAATTTCAAAGTCTAGTTTATAGAATACTTGGGCTTTCGAAGAAGTTACAATAACGATCAGAGTGTCCACAGACATCACCGACTATCTATTGAAAATTCCTATAGTCTTAAAGTAGCATCGGAAAAATTTTCTTGTTATTTTAAATATATATTTCAGTGAAGTTATTATTAGCAAAGAAACTCGAATCCAATATTTTTTTAAAAAAAAGAGACCAATTTATAAGTTTAAATAAAGGATTAAGCTGCCTTAAATCTAAATATGATTTCGCCAACACATATATTTCATTGAAGTTTTTATTAGCGAGGAAACTCGAAGCCAATAATTTTTTTAAATAGAGACCAAATTATACTTTTCTAAAGTATCAAACTGCGCTGTTTGAAATATCGTTTCCTTAGAATTGAACCCCCATTTTTGACCATCGTTGAGACAGTATAACAGAGCAAAGACATCTTTATATTTGTTATATAAATGTCTTAAATACTGTCGTCGTATCTTTAAGCAAAAAGTTTTATTAGAAATTAAATATAAGTTTAAATTGGGATATGCACTATCAATTTAACATGTTAATCATTCATACTAGGTACGAGTCCGACAATTGGCATCCCAGGATCTTCCTAAAACGGTAAACCTGCATGATGTCGGCAGGTTGATTTTCATCACTTATCTTCAAGCACCAGGTTCTCTAGATCTTTGCTGTTTTTCTTAATCGGATACGACCTGTCAGATCTCCCCAGCAGTAGTATTTCATAATTATAAATCTGTATATCATAGTCATGATTGTGCTTCATGCGTTTATCACTGTTAAGTAAAGGCGGCCAAATGTCTACAACTCAAAGACTTAATATAACGAACAGGGCGTTTGCTGTTAGTCAATCTGTCCTCCGAAACCCGAATAGGATTTTCCATGTTCTGCTAATAATGAACAACTCCTCGTCGGTTTCGTAATGGTTTAATCCTTAAGGACCAGGAATGTACTACAGGAGAACTTAGTAGTCAGTCTAGAGACACCGTTAACAGTGCGACTACCAAGCCGAGTTTTTCATCAGTTTAGTCGTCGTCACATTAAATTCGGATGCACTTAGAACTGTGTTTTCGCCTGATACTCATACTATCCTTGGAGATTTTAATAACCTTAAAGGTTTTACTACCACTTTGTACTCAGACTCCAGCCACCATTAATATCTGGGAACAGACGCTGAAATTTATTGTAACGTACCCTATGAGTCGGATTATGCTACTTATGTACTTAGTAAAGCAATCGAAAAAGGGGTTATGCATCATACAGCCGACTTAATATAGAGTACAGACGATGAAGATCAAATTTGAGTAGTGTCTATGGTTAAAAATATATGTACTTTGGGTAGTGTTTACTTCGCATCCATAGGATTTATAAGTACATTAACCGTATCCAAAGTCTAAAAGTAATCATCATCGCAGGATTTATTTAAATTTTAAAAAAACTAGCAAACAACTTTTATGTATTTGTATTTTCTCGATGTCATCTTAGTGCATGTTAAGTATATACATCGAATATATTGTATGTACATATGTACGTATTTATGTACATACATATCTCTGCATGTTGTTACGTTGCATGGGTGGAAAGTTAAATAAATCTAGATATACAAACATTTCAACAAAGGTTCAAGTTGCTATAGTCTAGTTGAAAAACCAATAACAGGAGAAAATAAGTTTCTAATTTAACTTCATTAAGTACATTTTATTAAGCACGAAATATTATTCTGTATGAAAAATTACAAAACAATTTGGCGTGTTTATTTAAATTAAATATACAATTATCGATAAAACAAAACAGTAAAGTGTTTACAAGAAATGCATTTGCTTTTAAGGGATCAAGTCTCTTAATACTCCCTAAAAGTGAAAAAAATAACTGAGACTTATTATTTTTTCTGCCACATAGCAAAGGGGCACAGGGGTGTATCACTGTGGCAGCAGTGAAAAAAAAAAAGAAATAATTAAGGTCTCATATTTATCTAGCTCAAATTTTTATTAACATTTAAAATATTTAACTTATTTTCTGAACAATTTGTCACCTATAAAATTACTCACCAATTTTTATTGTTTTCCTAACATTTTCTTTGTTAATTTTTCGATTTCTTTCGAATTTTTTATATGTGTTACAAATTGAACGCAGAAAGAAAATGTATAATAGGGTTTCTTTTTTTTCGTTTTTTTTTTTTATTTTACTTTTCCTTATGTGGACTTTTATCAGACCATTGATTTGGGAGCTTTTTAGAGAAAATCTTTTTTCCTACGTTGCAATTTAATTGCGTATTTAATTTTTATTTAACAATGATTATTGATTTTTCTGGAATTCGCATATATAACACACGTTTTTTTAAATACTTTTTTTTACAAAGCACGATTTCACAAAATTTTTTCGAATTGGAAAATTTTCACACAAAAAAATTCTTTATTCACTGACAGTGTTGCCAAAACTTTAATGCCACATTGAACCAGACTGAGTATAAAAAACGCTAGAAATTATTCGAGTTAAAAACCGCTAAAATTTTCTTTGTTTGAAAAACGTTTATAATAAAAAACTATTTACAACAAATCTTGAAATAAAAATATACATAAAAAATTGTATGTACACAAATCAATTTAAGTTTAGCTGACTTTTAATTCCGCATTTAAAAATATCTGCTATTTAAAATTGTATTTCTAGACTGTATTACCTGTGTTTTTGTAGAAAAAATAACATCATTGGTAGATTTATAAAATGAGTTATTTTCTCCAAAATTATAACAACTAAACAGAGCTTGTGTTTAAATCACAAATGACCAATCTTCACCTACTTTCTATGATTATTAATTAAGACTCAATAAAAAATTAAATTGAAAACTTCAATATATTAAACTATGAAACCCGCTAATTAAACACTTGGCACTTTTTAAATATTGCTGCATTATCTACACAATATCTCCAAATCTAGCGTAAAACCGACATTTTAGCAACACTCTTTACTCAGGCATGTTGTAAAATTTAGTAGTAGAAATACAATTTTTCATAAGTGTCAAATAGTAGTTTTGCTCCACTCCTCTAGATGGCGACAGGCAGATTTCGAATATATGAAAAGAATGTTTTCGAAAACAAACAAACAATAAAAAATGTAAAATTGTATTACGGTGTAATTTTTTAAGAATTGCCAAACTAGAAACAACCATTAATTTAAAACCAAGAATAATAAAAAAGTAATTTAGAAAATATGCGATATTAAACTTCATTCTTCAAAAATTTGGTCTTCGATAAAACGTAACGAATTTGAGAATTTTGGAGAACTTAATGCAAGGAACGTATATTTGAAATTGCATTTTTGTTCGAAATTTTTAAAAATTACCTTTAGTGACTCAAACTCAAAATCGGACATGATTTTCATTAATTTTAAATTAAATAAAAAATATGTTAAAAATGACTTTTCTGAGATTTTAACTATTTGTATGATTTAAGCTTATTATTCTGATACAAATTTGCAAAAGTTTCCTTCTCTTTATAGAAATATTCTACATTGAAGTCAAACGCAAAATTAATTCGAAAGAATTTTGTTTTCTTTAATAAACTTTTAAAAATGCGCCCTCTTTGCGTCAAAAAAGGCACTTTTTAATTAAATTCCACTAGATGTCCCTTTGCTTCTTCGCTGTAAAAAATACGATATCACTTAATAAACAAGCGACATCTGTTGCTCAGTAGTTTAACAATGTACTAAATTTCTTATACAACCCTGTAACTGTCACACAACAATACTACACGACGAAGGAAATAACAAACGAAAATGTAAAAAACAAAAACTAAATAAAAATCGTACAAATTAGACCTGGTCCACACTAGGAAACTTTTGTTAAGAAACTTTTTCTTAATTCTCTTTTGAAGTTTCCTTAATGTCCACACATGAAAACTTTTGTTTCAGAAACTACGTATTAATTGCATTGATTTGTTGTTGTACGAATGAGAAGAATAATGAAACGAAACAAGTTTTCGAGTACGTGAAACTCCGTACCGCGAGAGAGATGAATGATATTCTTTCTCTCTCACGCAAAATCAAAAGTTTCCCAAAAAAAGTTTCCTAGTGTGGACCGGCAGTTAAATGAAATCCATACACACACTTTATGATTCTTTCATAAAATACGTTTCTGCATTTGTTTTGTTCTCAAATGTACGATTGTACAAATCAATGCAATTAATACGTAGTTTTTGAAACAAAGGTTTCTATGTGTGGACATTAAGGAAACTTCAAAAGGTCTAAAGGCAAACAGAAGCTAGTAGATGAGCGAAAAGCCAATTGTTTTGTTTTCGCTCTTTCTCACTTAAAAAGTATTTGTTTTAGTTTTGCTCATGTACAAAACGATTTAAAAATTTTGAAAAGTTTTGTACATAGTGGAAACGTTTGCGAAATGTTTCGTTTGTTTTCATACTCTGCATATGTTAGCTTTATTCCAGAACTTTTCTGGCTAAAGAGAATTAATGAATTTTCTCTTCGTACTTGTAAAAAGTACGGGAACAGAAAAAAACTAAATTTCTCTTTCAACAAATAAAAAATTTCAAACATTTTTTGTTTTCAATGTACTTTTTAAACAAATAATTTATTTGACAATTTTTTTTCTATTTGACAGGAAAAAATTTTCTGTCTAAAACCGACAAGTTCTGGCAAAGATAAAACTATTATTATTTCTCAATTTTGTTCTTTTTTACAATTTCTGGTAAAAACCTGCAAACATGACAAATAAAGGAACATAGCTTTTATATGAAAAATAGTTTAAAATGTCCATAGCATTTATATTTAGTTACAATTGTATTAAAAAATGCAGAAAAATAATTATTTAATTTATTAGAATAAAATTACATTCGATTTACTTTCCACTAGATTTGAGTAATCGGTTTTAAAACGAGAAAAATTATGCGAATTTGTTTTTAAACGAGAAATTTACTCGGATTCGGTTTACAGAACAGACAGCACTATGTAATATTATTTTGACCAAATTAAATAAATAAATAAGTAAATAAATAAAATATCGTTCTTTTTACGTTATTGATAATTTTCTTAATGCAAAATTTTTTAAAAACTGATTTTCTGCAAGATGTTTTATATGGAGGATAGGGTCAAATATAGGCCGATCCTCGTAAAACTTGGAGAAAGGATTTGATTTTAATTTTTAAGAATTTTGTATCCATCCCTGCATAATTTCTCACACAAGTTTTGTGCTTGCTCTGTTTTGTTGTTATAAACAATATATTTGCTTCCAAAATCCCACCATCTGATTTCTCGGATTCCGTTCTTATTAAAAATCGTTGAAAATTTAAAAACTAAACGTAGTTGAAAACTTAGCCGGCTTACAGTCGATTTTAAGCCGACGCCGACATATTTAGTGTCAGTCGCCGCCGCCTTTTATATTTGTCGGCGCAGTGCTCTGATTGAAAATAAAAAAACTAAGAAAAACAGAAAAAAATAATCATTGGAGGAATACAAAAACTAAAAAAAGTATTAATTGTATGTTTTTTAATAGTTTCTTTTTCAAAAGTACACATTTTTGGTCAAACAAAACGAAATCTCAATAAATTTTATAAATCATAAAGATTGAAGAAGTAAAAAATAGAAAAACGCATAAAGAGCATAAAATAGTTTGTGAAAAAATTCTACAGCTACTAGAATCTTTCCTGTTCACATATTTCAAGGACGCCAACTAAATTGAAACACAAAAATCATTAACAAGATCAGAAGAATCTGAAGAAATAACACACAAAAACAAGAACAAAACATTGAGTAAACATTTTAAAATAAGTTTTCAATAATTTGCCAAATCTGCCATGGCTACCGAGGATGAGTTGCCCGAAAAGCTAGATAAACTGGAGATTACACCCATCTTGCCACAAGTTAAATTGTTGGACAGAAATTTGCCAGTTCAGCTAAATCCTTTTTTCGAGAATGATCTTAAAGATATTGGAACTGATAGTAAAGTCGAACAAACTGCAATTGCCTCAACAAACGCGCAGGCATCGCCATCTACAAACATCACTAGAACATCCAATCTCAACTGTCGACGATGTCGCTTTCGTCGTGCTTCGGAAAGTGTATTGGATGAATTGAAACATACTGCAACAAATACTGCTTCAGATACGGCCGACTATATACGAACACCACCAAATGGTGTACTCAAACAAACTCTGAAAAAATCCACCTCTTCGTCGGCAGGTGGTCCGGGAAATCGTAAAGTTTTACTGCGGGAACCAGTTTTAAAAGCACTACAAACTTGTTTGCATCCTCATGGAAATGTACGAAGAAAACTCTTGGCCTCCGCTAATCCAAACCAAACAGCGGCTGGCAACGATGGTACTTTAGCTACCAAAGGTATGTCCGATTTTCGTGATTTAATTGATGAGTGTCGCAATCTATTGTCAGAAGATGTGGACTTCAGCGGTAGGCTCAATCAAATAAGTTTGAGCAATCGAACTTCTAAGAATTTCACCACTATACAGACACCCAAAATACAAAGTAATAAATTGCGCAACAATAGACGACCAATACTCAATGCGGCTACACTATCATCGCCATCGCCAGAGACAACAGCTGTGAATGCAAATCATAATGATCCCTATGCCATGCCATTGTTACAGCCTCCCGTACTGGGTTCTAGTATTAGCAGCACAAGTTTACAACAGCAACGTAATATTAACAGTTTATCACCAGAGCATGCTAGCAATCATGCTCGTTGCAGCACTACCTGTTCCCAACAGGCTGGAAATTCCGCTGCTGCCGCCGCCTGTGATGATGTGACAATTGATGAATTGGCCAGTTATTTTGATACCTTTGTGCACATCCCTAAAAAGATGTCCTCAATGGCTGAGATGATGTATATATAAGAAAATAGCAAAATGTATGTGTGTGTGTTATATATTTTTGATTTTGTGTCTTTTTGTGGCAGCAAAAGATTAACATTTATCAATTTAACGTATTATCTATTAAAAATATTCTTTATTTTTTCTCAATTGCATGTGAAAACCCCAATTTCAAGCAAATAAGAAACAAACATAATCATACCAAGAATTCTCCATAAATAATGTGTAAATAAACATAAACAAAAGAAAGATAAGAATCATTTAAATTCATATTGGAATAATTTCAAAATCTAACAACTCATTAGCCACTTTGGAGATATCATGTAACAGTCCAGGGACTGTCTAACATTTTAGAAGCATCCAACTAGATTTTTTAATCCAAAGGAAAGGTAATCATTTATATTAAGAACAATAATTATTAAAACATGCTATTTACGATTTTAAGATGGATTACATTGGACAACAAAATGTATAAAACTCAGATCAAAGTAATCTTTTCTGATCTGTTTTATTGACAAAATGTCTTAATTTAATAAAATTCATAATAGAACATTTTTGCATTCTCCTTTTGCACTTGTTCTACATATGTTTACTTGAGTATATCGTGAATCGGTTATTTTTGGACTATATTCCTAGGAACACCTCTAAATGTTAGGAGAAAATCTTTATTAATATTTCGATTTTAGTATAAAAATTTATTTAAAAAATCTTATGATTTATTAAAGCGTATTTTATAAAATAAATTTTTCTTAATTAAATATAAACGATTTCCTTTAATAATTTTAAAAGAACCAAGTGTTCAAGATTTTGATAGTATACGCCTTATTTAAATCCTCATTCATTCCAAAAAAAATATGAATAACTTTAAAATACATGCATATTTTATGTATAAAATTGAAAAATGCTTGCAAAATACCTACAGCATATAAATGCATATTTTTTCATTTTCTATGTATATTTACTTACCTTTTTATGAACTTGGTAAAGTTTCATTATTTTGCGTATATTTTCATTTTGAAAATTCTACAGAATACATTAATATGTTTTATGTACATCAAACATGCACATCTACAATACACATATACATAAATGTTTTAATGCACTTCTCTCATTTATCTTATTCTATACTATTCTTATTATTAATTTCTATAAATATTTTTTTATTAATATTATTAACTGATATTTACTATTATTAATCATTATTTTTTTAGTTGTAATAATCACTTTTTACACGTATCAGTCCATAAGAATCTTAAAGCATTGAGTTTGAATTATTTATATTGAAAATGAATTACAAATTTATATTGAAAATGCTGTGTAACAAATTGATGTTTTTTAGGATGAATGGATTTTATTGTTTAATAAAATAAATGTGTTAAAAAAATACAAAAAATATACAACAGTTTTATTATAAAATGAGTAAGAAAGATGTTAAAATTTAATTAAACACAAAATTTTCATGCTCAAAATCTTTTAATCTGCTTAATTGTAAAGGATATAGATCAAGAAGCTAATATTTTGAACTTCAAGGAGTATTAGTTAGATCGGGAGAAATCGAAATTACGAGTTCTATATTTCGCAAGTAGCAAGTTGTTGGGATTACAGTCTTGAAATTAGGACTTTATTAGATACCTGCTTCGCCTTTACGCAAACGGCAGGTTGATGTTGCAGTCTACTCGTCATTCTTTTGAATGTTAACTGGGTCGCCGGCAGCATCCACTGTTTTCTTCAGAGTCGTAAATTCTTCCAAATTTGGCGATGAGCCTACCCTTTGACGAGAATTTTGAGATGCTTTTGCCAACTTGTACAGAAAGTTAAGAGACCTTAGCAGCCCATTCCTAGCCTTCTTCTCCTTCGTTTAGACCGCATTGTTAATATATTGTGCGTCCGCGGCTAGGAATAACCTTTGCACGGTCTTCTACTAAGTGCTCCCTTTGATTTTCACCGGCCTCTACAGTGGAATATATCTCTTACCTGTCTGACAGCAAGCTCATCGTCAGACAGCAGAAATAATTTCTCTTTTGCGTGGCACTGGTTTCACCAATGGAGTCGCAGGACAGGACACGAGTTCCGGCATTGCTGCTCTGCATCTTTTTGGTCCGTCTCGGAATTGAATTAAATCCCCGACCGTGGTTATGCACATAGACATACGACCCAATTAAGATGCTCAGGAACTGCTCCGGTCTTAGTCATCAACGAGAGTGCGGTTCAGAAGGCAAAACTGCATTCTGCAAAGTTGCAACGGATTCAACGGTATCTTCAAAGATCACAATAAAAGTAACAGTGAGGGTATTGCCTTCATCATTCAGAACACAGTACAGTATAGAGCTCCTTCTTGCGATTCTAACTCCAAAGGCCAATGTGTTGAAGTGTTCAAAGACCTGAAGAGAGGTGCTTTGCTGATGGAACATATTGACTAGTCCACTGTCTGCACATTGAATGACGATGCCATCACACGGACACATCTTCAATGATCTCATAGTCAGTTACTCGCTTTATATCTTTTGGTTAAATATCTGTAGTATAGCCGCACTTCCCAATGGTCCAAGACACGTCAGCTGAGCCCGGAAATTCGCAGGTTGTTAATGAGGAAAAGCGAAAGTGATGGCTAGAACAATTAAAGAACAGCAACTTAAGTTCAGGTGTTTGTAGCAGTCTGCAGTTCGATCTTTCTCCAAGCCGATTAAGAAGGATGAAAGGCAATCATTCAGCACTCAGAGAGGACTACGTTTCTACATCCCCGAACAAGCATTAAAACACCTTGACGAACAAGTCGCGACTTCTCCTTCCTCTTCTCCTCCCACCATAGCATTAACCGCCATAACCACTCGAATCTCACACGGCTTGGCGCTTGACCTGTCGAAAGCAGCCAAGGCACACTCCTCGAGGATATTCTGAACAACACGAAGAGATAGATCGTGAATTATCTAAGTGGTGATCAGTCATTCGTAGAGTTTAAATATAAATGCTCCAAACCCCATAAACAACCAGCACCTCTACTAGTAGTGGATGGGATATCATATGTGGACGACTGTACTATTCCAATATTGGTGAACAATGCGTTCTCAATTATTCACTGCGCGTAATCTGCAACTATCAACAGCAACACTCTTTACCACCTGGACGAAAGAAGTAAATATCTTGGCGTTGTGGTTTATGGAGTTCAAATTCTGTCCTTAAAGCACCCAAAAATCTTGGTGGTGACATTTGACAGCCTATTTAAAACAGTTTTGAAATATGGAATTATGTAGAAATCTAGCACTTTCAAAGTGCACTTATTCCAAACAAGTTTTGCAAATGGTGTATTGTTGTTGAAGGTGATTAATTCAAAGAATGGAAGTGTTGATTGTGTCGGTATTTTGGTGGCTAACCGTAGGTGGCATGATAAGTTTGTTATGGCCAAATCGGTGCACGCTGATAGGGTGCTACTTCATTCAATAAGGAAAACGAATAATATTAATATGAGTTTTTATAAAAAATACAGAATAACGATACTAAGAACTCAGTTACAGTGGCAATCTGCGAACCGTTACAATCAACATCAATCATGGAACGATGAATATATAAATAAGTTGCGGAGGAAACAATAAGTGCGACACAAAGAAAAGATTGGATATCAGACAACTTAAGCTTCAGTTAAAGCAGCGGTTCCCACCGATTTTTACTTCGCGGACCCCTTGAAGAACTTATTTAATTTCGCGGACCCCCATACATATTTTGATATCTTATTGTTCTAAATAATTGTCCATCCGAAAATTGACCTAGTTCATTAATCCCTAGGTCTAATAAATGTAGAGATGTCATATTTCAGATAGGTTTTCAATTGCATGTTTTGAAGATAGAATGACTTCTTTGTTGATATGTTAACATGATGTTTAATTTTATGATCGTGAGATCTTTTATGTTCATTTTTCTTTAAGGTAGCGAAAAGGTTTCTTTATCAAATATTGTCACATGTGCTTAAGGAGTCACGTTTCAAAAATTTGTTGCGATTGCAAAGGGTGAACTGAGTAAGTGAGCTAAGTTTTCGGGAAAATAATATAAGAAAGTTGGACTTCTTCTATGTTGTTGCGGAATGCGTTATCCGCATAATATATGATTTGAACTCTTTGTTAAAGTACTGTGAATTTGGAACTTAAGTTTTAATTTTAAAATACCAACGAATTATTTTACTTCATGGTTTTTGGCTACATATTTACGCGAAACGCTATGGATTTTCTGATGTTAATTTAATAATATCCCAGCAAAAAAAGTGTGGAAAAAGATGTAGAATTTTCATCACAACTAGTAACCCGAAGTGATTCAAATTCAGGTGAAAAACCTATGAATTTTACATTAGCGTGTCATTGGAGGGATGTTGTTCATTTTTGACAACTTTGAACTACATCTAATCTTGTCTTTAGAAGCTCTAAAAATCCGATATTTGTATGTCAAAAAGAAACCACATTCTTTCAATGAAACGCTTATGTAAATTTCATTGGTTTTTCATCAAAATTTGAAGTACTTCGAATATGTTGTTTGTAGTGACTTTTCTACAACTCTTTTCTCATTTTTAACTGTTTTTTAATTTGTAAGTATATGTTTGGTTTATAAAAGCGAAAAGTATGCAATCGCATTTTTAGATGTGATTAAGATGTCGTTTGTAAAGTATGACATCAATTATTTTTTGCTGGGATGTATTGGTCGACAAAATCAAGTTAAAATCTGTGTATCACGTCGGATTGGAATATTTATAAAGAGATGCATAAAGAGTCACCTCTGTTTTGGAAATATATAATTTTAGTCCTTTCAAACGAGAACACTTTTGCTTACAATTTGATAAACTTAAATCTGTAATAAGCTTGTCTTTGAATTGAACTTCATACTCCGGAATACCAGTATCCCTAATTTAATTGTAAGGCAGAGTATTATTTGTCTGAAATAAAAACCATTATTTCAGTACATATACAGGAAATAAAAATTACAAATCACGCAATACTTTACTTTATAAAAGTTATACAATAAATTTGTAGGGCCTAGCTTCTTCCTGATAAACAACCGAAAAAATAAAATTCAAAAAGTCAACAAAAAATTTGGGATTATTGCACAAAAATAGGAGATATTTGTACATACATATAAAAGCAGAATATTGTTTAATCATGGTTTTTTTCGTTCGTCTTCGCGGACCCCCTAGGATTTTACAACGGACCACTAGAGGTCCGCGGACCCCCATTTGGTAACCGTTGAGTTAAAGAACAACTATACCCGAAGACAGCAGTAAAGGAAGCTTCAAAAAGAGACAAAATAAAGGCTTTCAATGACAACAGAAGAAGCGACTTGCCACAACAATATGAGGGAAATTACACCAACCTATAAAATGTCTCACTAATCGAAATTGTAAAAGCAGCCAACCAGTTCTTGATCGCAGTGCTACACTGCTAACGAACAATGACGCACAAAACAATTTCGAAGAAATTTGTAACATTGCCTCAGATGTAACTACTGAAGCTAACGATGAGGCTCTGTAGATAATGCCTAAATAATATTAAGCAACCCTCACAGTATAAAGGCCCAAATAGACTACACAAGCGGCTTGACAAACATACCAATATTTTACGTTTGTGCAAGCCTGTTGTGTAGTGTATGAGGGTGTTTTCTGTTTGTACAAATGCTTGCTGTTTGTTTGTACAAAAATTAAAAAATTTTGATTTTTACACAAACATATTGAATTTTTGTCAAACCATTTTTATGGTTTATATTCAATAATAACAAATTTTTCAAAAAATTTACATTTCTAAGAAAAATTGACATCTGTATCTTTGAAAGTCTACAAAAACGTGAAAAAATCGGAGTTTGTACGAGCAATGTTTGTGTAATGTGTGTGCGAATGAAAAAAGTATGTTTGGTAAGCCGCTTGTGTAGTCTATTTGGGCCTTAAGTGAGATAAATAAATGGTGAAGACAGAATACCAGCAGAAGTCCTTTTGATTGACATCGACAGCTGAACTTCTACGACAACGTTCTCCAAAAAGACCGCACCAGAAGTAACGGTGGAGGCATTGCTTTCATCATTCATAACACAACGAACAATTCCAGTCTGCAAAGTTGTAACGGATACAACATTCTCCAAAAAGACCGCACCAGAAGTAACAGTGGAGGCATTGCTTTCATCATTCATAATACCGTACAGTATAGAGTTTTTTCTCTCGATTCTAACTCCAGAGACCAATATCTTGAAGTTCAAGGTATTGCAGTTAGATCGGGAGAAACCGACTTAGAGCTCTATAATGTCTGTATTCCGCTAGTAGTCAGCTGTCCAGCAGGCTACCGTCCCGATATCAGGTCTTTGTTAAACGGCGAACGCGTCTTGTCCTAGAGGACTTCAACGCCCACCATCAGCTCTGGCACTCCTGTTTATTGGAAGACCAGAGAGGTGCGTTGCTAGCGGAACAGATTGACTAGACCCTGAATGATGATGCCCCCTATGTATTATCGGTACCTGCGCTAGCTCGCCCGACATCATAGCGAGTGCTGGTCTGATCAACTAAGCAACATGGAGAGCCGTAGTTTCTCTGGGATCAGAGCACTTACCCCTAATCGTTTGTATGGATCGACCTAACGATTTTATCGTCTCTGAACGCCGTCAATACGTAAGCCAAAAGAAAGCAGACTTGCACGACTTCAGAGAATTCACCGAATGCATCTTCAGTGATCTAAATTTTCCCTCCATGAAAAAAATGACATTCGAGGGAAAAGATGGCTAGATCACTTGAAGAACTGCAACTTGATTTCGGGTGTTAGTTAGTTCTGGTCTACAGTTCGATCTCTCTCCAACCCGACGAAGAAGGATTACAGGGTCGAGATTAAGTTTGCAAACATCCCCATTTCCGACCGCAAAATGCACAGCACCACCACAGCATTAACCGTCATTGCCACTCAGATCTCACAAGGCTTAAATCAGCAGAGGCCCTGTGAAATGACGGTCCTAGTGGCTCTTGACTTGTCGAACACTGTCAGTCACGCCACACTCTTCGAGGAAATCCTGAGTGGCCGTGGCGACGGTCCACAGCATTGATGAATTATGCGTTCTGGTGAATGGTTATCTTCATTCACCAGCGAAGTCGTCAACAACAATATTTACCACCTGGATGAAGGAAGTAAACCTAACCCTATGCATCGTGGTCGGTGTAGTCCAAATTCTGACTGTGCACCACCCAAAAATCTTTGCCGTCACATTTGATAGCCTACTTCCTCAGCACACCACACTGTAATCACGCACAAATTGCGAAGTAGAAACAAGGTCCTCTAAGCGCTAGCCGGGAGCACTTGGGATATGGATAAAGAAACCTTGTTAGCTACATATAAAACGATTGGATGATTGCTGCTTAAAAATTACCTCGGAACATCACCTGCACGAGGAAACGAAGGTCCTCACAGTCAAGGAACAGTTCCTCCTGGGATGTCATCAGGAAGGATTTTCGTATATACGAGGAAAACATATGCAGATATGTCCAGCATCCATTGGATCAGTCCTCGTATACGGCAGCTTTGAACGAAACTCATAAAGACGCCATAAATTCCACGGTTGCAAGATACCGCATGAATGTCGTACTTGGAGGTCGTCAACCGCCCATAGCAGACACGGAAGAAAACCTGCCGCGTAAAACAAGAGTAGTTCTGGTACAACTAAGATCGGGATGGACCAAAAGGCTCAATGCCTACTGGTCGCGTATAGACCGTGCCGACCCAACGAATGTCATACATGTGGTCAGGGTCCTCATGACACCCACCACATATTCAACTGTCCAGCCAACCCTACTTCACTCCGTCCAATGGATTTATGGACGCATCCATTTGAAGTAGGCCAATTTTTAGGCCTGAACATTGTTGTTGAACCTCCCATCTAGATTATTGTATAGTTTTAGCTTTTACACGAACAACAATACCCTACCGGAATTTTCCAAATCATGTGAGAATGCTGAAGAGCTAGACTTGTATCCTTTTAAACATTTATAAAATGAAATGAACAGTTAATTTTCGGGTTTTTTCAAAGTTTTTTTTTGTTTTATTTGTTTTTTTTTATAAGGTGAAATATAACATGATCGAAGAAATTTATATTAAAAATACAATAATGTTAGTAGTACAATCATCATAATCTATTTAATTAATAATTATGAAAATAAAAATTATGTATAAATTTAAATACAATACATACATAAACATACATATGTAAATTTTCAATTAATTTAATTAATAATATTCCTACAACAGTGTTTTTTTGTTTGTATATTTGTTTTCTTTTTATATATAGATAATAATAATGACGACAATTAACGATTTAATTAAAAAAGAGTTAATATTTTCTTTTAGTATATAATACTTTAATGCAATTAAATAATAATAATAACTAAACACTGTTTTCTCATTTTATAAAAAAATACAATAAATTTGAGTTTAGAATTTAAACATCAATTGTACCACTAAAAATTACAATTAATATCTTATAATTAAAAAAAAAGAATTATTTAATATTTTTGTTTGTTCTGCTGGGATTTTTATAATGTACGCTTTTTTTATTAAGTTGAAATTTAAAAAATAATTTGAAATAAATAATTAAAAACATCACAATGGATCGTTTTTTGTTTGTTTTTTATTTGTTTGCAAATAACAAGTCATTTATATGATGATTATTATTTATTTTTCTATTTAATATTTACATAAAATATTTTACTTCTTTTTTAATTTACTTTTGCTCTGTATATTATTAATTTTAAATAGTTATAATGCTAATTGAATTTTAAATATTTGAGATTTTCACAATTTGTTTTAATGACATTTACGTGTGATCGAACAAATGTTAGTTGTAATTATTAATTATGTATGTAATACATACATTTGTAAGTATATCCAAAATATTTGGCATATTTTTAGGGGTTTTGAGAGTTTTTTTTTTTAAAGTATGTTAAATATTTTCGATTGATAATAAGTTCATTAGTGAATCTGTTTTGTTATTATTTCAAATTGTATATTTTTTCTGTTTATTTTGTGTTTTTTAACTTGCTTTGTTTATAAAGAAATAGAGAAGAAAGATGATAAAAATTTACGACGACATTTTATAATAAATACATACATACTGTTTTTATAGTACACATAGTAAATATCGTTTTGTTGTTTTATTATTTTGTTGTTTTCTATGTTAATAAAATATTTAAAATTTGAAGTCAGTACATTTATAGTGGAAAAGATTTATAAACAGCTCCTGGGGGGTAAAATTGTTTGTAAAATTCTATATCTAAACATGCACGGGATTGTTTTAAATTAAACAAAGTTTTTGAGAAAAAAATATCTAATCAAAATAACAAGCACACTTTTAGGCATTGAACAAATTATAAACTTATATGACTACAAATGTCTAAAGGACTTTAATATGTTGTTAAATTTGTTAATTTAAAATTAAATTTAATATTATGTTAATCCTTTTTGTTGTTTTTTGAGATCAAGTTTGTTATTATTACAAAAACAAAAGCAAGATTCGAAAATTATTTGGAATTTAATAGTTTTTTAAAGATTATTTATTCGCAGAGATGGGAAATAACCAATCGGTACATACCTCATAAAATGGGAAATTTTGGGAAAAATGGATAATTACATGCTTGTTTTTGTAACCACAATTCTACATTACGATTACTTTCAACCAAAAAAACGGAATCGTAAGAAAATGCTTTACGATCCATATACATAATTTTATAATGGGTCTGATCAGATGCAGTGATGTATTTCAAAACATGCTTAACATCTACTTAAGTATCTTTCGATAATCGTTAAACCAATTAAATGACTTTGCTATTCGCCTTGGTAAAATATTTGTTAAGCACCGCTTGCTAGTAATATTTTCGTTACGTGAATATTAACCGAAGTTCCCGAATCATGATCAAAGATTTTTATAACAGCTTCAAAACTAACACAGGCTAAAAAATTTTTAACACAGACACCAAAGTATCCGTTTCTAAAGGATGTTAAGTCCGAATTTGGTCTCGAGGTTTTTGAGATATTGTGTCCTAAATATAAGAAAAAAATCCTCATTTTTGAAATATTATAAAATTGTTTTTTTAGTAGTTCGTTTGAAAGTAGGATGTAGGATATGTTGCATCAAATCCGAAGAAATTCATCTAGATCTCCATCGAATCTGTGGTGCGCTTCTTTACCAATACGACTGGCAGAAATCGAACCACGACCTTTGGTCGAAGAAGGAAGAAACTACAAAGATAAACTTTATAAATAAAAGTGTCCTCGCGCTCTTATAACGGTTTCAAACATGGCCAAAAACGTGATAGGATGGCAAAATTCTAAAAGTCCATATTCTTCAGATCACGAGTATTTTAAAAAATTTGCTATTTACCTTATCTTTGTTTATATCTGCAAAATGTGCGTTATCACTAAAATATTTGGTGATTTATGACACTAGATTGTATAAATCAAACCAGCTTCGATTTTCTCTTAAATTCTTTAAACGGATCATCAATATGAATGTGTATCGACTAAGATCCTGATCTTATTATTTCAAATAAGAATTTTTACTTAAAATTCGAAAAACCAAACTGGGGTAATGATGATTGTAATTAGTTTTATTAATTATGTTCAGTTAACGATCATACAAAGTCAACATGTTGCAAAATGTTTAATTTGATGGCATCAGAATCCCACAGTATTCCAAAATCGTGTCTTACTACTCTAAGTGGCTGCTAACAAATATTCCACTTGTTCATTATCTTCATAAAATACCTGTCAGGCAGTACAAGCTGTAAATTATCCACCAAGTCCTCATGATGATCGTTAGGGAAACATTCTGATATTTTTAAAAACGCCATATATACACTTATAATATATATCTAACAACATGGCGGCTGTAGATCACTGCAAAAGTAGAAAAAGGCGCCAAGTACCCAATGTTTAAAAAACTTTTGATCTATTGATCACTTTTATAGATTTTATCGTCTTCGACAACTGCTCAGTAAATGTTACACCACACTAAAGGTATGATCCTTTTTTTTACAATCTAACTTTTTCCGACATTTGAGAGTTAAATTCTTCTTCTCGAAATTCCAATTAAGTTATTCGCATGTACAAAAACGTCATATATGAAATTATATGAATATCGCTCACAACATGGCGGCTGTAGATCACTGCAAAAGTCCTAGGAAAAAGCGCCACGTACACTATGGTTAAAACTTACTTGCTTTTATAGATCTTATCGTTTTCAGCAATTGTTTAGTAATCTTCATTTTACACCATACTAAAGGTACGATCACACCTATCAAATATTTGACGAAATACGGGACTTCTAAAAAATCCTTAAATTACAGATTTATCTACAAAAACATTATATATCAGTCGAGTTATTACTTAAGAACGTCTCTATTCATCCCTATTCCGCATTTCGAATACGTTTCCGGATTCAGTTATGCTACGACGGAATCGTGAAAAAAAGAAGAATGCTTTTTTGTAAGTTGTTTTTTAGTGAGGGACCTTCGAAGTGAAATGCAGAATACCAAAGTTACAAAACTGCAGAGTAGGGGTGATTTATTTGTTGCGACATCATTTGTAATTACAAAAATCATGTGAGGTTGAAAAAACATTTACAAAAAGTTGTGATTACGTCTTATTCAAATATTTGATGCATTACCTAAGGTTTGCAAGAAAGACTTTTTTATTTCAGAATTTGATTGCAAATTGTTTTTAATTTAGCAAATAAAACTTGCTGGATTATTGTTAGACTTACAATTATTGCTATAGTCTTCCTTCTTTAGGATTGTTTGCTATGGGTGTTAATCTTGTGTGGGATTTTTCTGAGGCTTATTATGTTTGCAAGTTTTACTAAAACAATTTGATATAAAAAAATACCGATAATTGTCATATTGAAAAGAATTGCGTGAGAAAGACACAACCGCAATATACGTGAACTATTTTAAGTACGTAATGCGTTCCAATAGTCTGACAATTCAGCAATTCTGAGTATTTTCTTGTTATAAAGAGCAATGGTTTGCAAGGCTTTGCAAGAGTTATACTATTGAAATATGATTTTTATTACTTTGCAGCAGTAGTTTACTATGAAAAATTGATGAAGTAATAAATCCTCATTAATATTTTTCAAGTTTTTTTTTAAAAAATTTTGGTTTTATATAAAAATGAAAATCTACAATCGAAAACCCAAAAACATTTATATCCTTATGCAATGTTTCTTTATAGTAAAATGTACTTTCAATTAATTATATTTTGTTTTCATTTAAACGATCTAAGTGTGTGTGTGTGTAGAGTGAACGAGTAGAAAAAGTGTAAAGATAGCTGGACAAGAGAGTTAAGACAAAAACAAAATAATAATAAAATGTTTATAAAAGTGTGTTTGTTTGTTTTGTTTAATATTTGAAATGTATATTAATATAGTAAATTGTATAATATTTATGTTTTTTTGTTTTGTTTTCAATTCATTAAAAACTTTTCTTTTTTGCTTTTTTGTTTTTATGCCATATTTTAATATTATATTATATATATTTTTGTTTTTTTTATGATTTAAAATTCTAAAAATACAAATAAATCGCGTGCACTTTTCATCTTTGTAATTAATAGGTTTTTTCTTTCGATTTTTTGTTTTTTTTTTTCATGTTAAATATGAAGACAATAATTACAATTATAATAATAATTAGAATAATAATTTGCTTGTTTTCTTCTTTTTGATTTAACTACACTCACAAAATGTTTAAACATTAACCCAAAATAAAATTAAAAAAAAAGAAAGAAATACTTTTTATAACTTATGGTTAGTTAAAAATAAACATAATATAATAATAATAATAATAAAATAAAAATAATAATATAAAAAAGATACCGAAAATAATTATGTTTTGTGTGTTTTTTGTTTTAAGAAGTAAGAAAATACGAACATTTGAATACAATGGAAAGGAAGAGAAAGTAAAATTAAATATATTTATTATTTATGTATGTTTTTTTGTTTGTTTGTTTTGTTTTTGTATATGTTTAAGATCACAATGATGGTGAAGCACTAAATTTTTAAAACATTTTCAGTAGCAGCAGCATCAACAGCAATTGGAGCACTCACGCAGTGACTGACAACAATTCTCATCATCTACAACGTTTTTTCCCTCACTTCTCATCATCAACGTGTTTATCATTCATTATTAGCACAGTAACAATAATATTTATTTTTTGTTTGATTTTAATTTTTCAAAAATATGGAACGCGTATGATAGAAGTGATTGCAATGATGGTGATTGATAAAACACCATGTAGTAAAACGAATAGAGTGTGTAATGTTTGTTTGTTGTATGTATAAATTAAAAATGCAGGTTACGTTGTTTTTTTTTTTTTGTTTTGTGTTGTTGTTGCTTTTGTAATATTTGTTTTTTTCTCTGGGCTCCTGATAAAAGTCTTACGTGTGAGAACTTTATACGGCTTGTTGATCTGGTTGTCGTTCTTTGAACTTGAGAGTTTCTTCGAAAATTAATGTTTTTAATGTTTCTCTTGGAAGATCGTCGAGTTCCATGCCAATTCGGAAGGGTACTTCAGCAACAGGCTATTTGGAAGAAATAAGTATATATATTATTTGAAAATGCTATAATGTTGAACTGGCTTTGTTTAGATAACTTATCGTATTTTACTTAAACTTACCTCATCTCCGGGATCGTAATACTGTTCCAAATAAGGATGCGCTAATGCTTCTTCAACGGGTATTCTATTGTGGGGATTGAATGTCAACATTTTGCCCAGTAAATCTAAAGCCAATGGATCAGCATTGGGGAATAGCCTTGACCATGGCACTTTTGGTTTAAATGGTAATGACTCCAAATAATTGCGGGCCTAAAAGATATAAAACCAACAAGAGAAATTTAGTTGCAATAATCACATGAAATCACCCTTAAACATTATTACCTTTTCATTTATAATACACTCTAGATCCTCTTTAGAGGGAGATCCTAATACACCTAATATGTGATTTAATTGATCTAAATAATGTTTGCCTGGGAAAATAGGTCTATTGCTAAGCATTTCTGCTAAAATGCAGCCTACTGACCAAATATCTATCGATTTGGTATAGCCCTTTGAGTTGAGCATAATTTCTGGTGCACGATACCAACGTGTGGCCACATATTCGGTAAGAAAACCAGTGTGATCGTGTTCGGGATCAGCAACACGTGCCAAACCAAAATCGCATATCTAAAATGAAATTAATGTTTAATACAAAACAATTGAAAGACAAAAATAAAAAAACTTACTTTCAAATCGCACGTTGTATTTAATAATAAATTGCTTGGTTTCAAATCTCTATGCAATACATTGGCCGAGTGTATGTATTTTAAACCGCGCAATATTTGATATAGAAAATAGCAGATGTGATCATTGCTTAGCCTCTGAAAAATGCAAACAAAAAACAAATCAGTAAAAATTGTCAATATCAATTTAAATATTTAAAATATTTACCTGAGTTTTAAGTAATTTATATAGATCAGTCTCCATTAAACACTGTACAATATATACATCACGCATTTGTTCTATACTGTCCACACGCAGAATATCACGTATATCAATGATCTGGAATGAAATTTAAAAATCATATTATGTTTTCTTTATATTATCAAGTTTATTGCAAATTTTCTACTTACATTTTCATGTTTAAAACGAGTTAGAATTTTGATTTCACGCAACGTACGCTGACAATAAGTTTGATGTTCAAAAGGTGATATTTTTTTAATCGCCACCTTTGTATTTGTTAGTGTATCACAGGCAGATCTGAAAAAAGTGAAAGAATTTGTTAGTTTATTGCAATCATATTAATAATTTTAAATATATAAATAGAAATAAAAAGTAGTTTGCGTATATTCTTTCCAAACTTAAAACCTAATAAAACAATTCCGTTTAAATGTGATTTACTATAGTTTTCTATTGGAATTTAAAACTTTAAAATGTTCTATTGAAAAATGCAAAACAAACTACATTTTGTTGAATTAGTTGCAAAACAACAACAGCACCTGACTTTGAACAATGATATATTAACAACAGCAAGGAGGTTGCCCTGAGCTATTATATTCTCGTAGTTTAAATTATTGAGAACTTTGTTAATAAAACCTTTACAGAAGTAAAAAAGAGAGCCAATTTTTTAAGTGCAGTATAAATTGATCTATATCTTTCGCAAAATAACACATAATCCAAAATAAAGTAATAAAAGATAGACCTTTCGACTTTCTCCTCAAACTCTAAGAAAAGTAGTAGAATAGTATAGTATTCAAATAACTTCTGCGGAAGTAATTCTGATGCATTAAATAGGAAACATAGAAGAGTTTTTCTGGCTATTTATAAGAAAATGATTTAATTTTATTGCAGTTTTTATAACGAAAAAATATACATATACAAATTATTATGATGAATTAAGGGAATTTACACATACAAATATCATAGCGGTTTACAGATAAAAAATTTTATTTTTTATTGGAGTTTGAGTCACTATCATTAAATATCTTTATAATTTCTTCGTGTACTTTTCAATTATAGAACATGAGCAATGTTTGTAAATTATAAATTAATATTTTTTTTGGCAAAAAATGCAATCTGATATAAAAAATTAGGTATGTATGTATGACAGGTATTAACAAAAATCTTGTCGCAATGCACCCCTTACATAAGTAAACTTTGCGGTTCTGTAAGATCACATGGTGTAATGGACAATACCTCAATTGTCAGTTCGACGTTGTAGAAATGCTAGTGGTATCATTGCAAGACATTGGTAATATCAGCCGAACGAAGGATGAACGTTTGTGGTATATCTTTCATCGTTCAATTCCGTTTAAAAGCTATCAAACTACATTGTTCAGTATAAAACGTTTTTAAATCCGATATGGGCATACCGAAACAAAGAATTCTTCGGACCATGGAGAAAAGAAACACAAGACGTTTGTGATCAATATATACTTTCTTCTTATAATTTATGATCAGAATCCTTACTTAATATTTCGATCGATTTTGGATTAAATTTGTCGAATTTCTGTTAATTGAATATTGTTAATTGGTTATTGAATATTGTTAAATAAAATAAATAAATAATTGTTTTAATTAGTGAGGCATAAATAATACCCTTTTTAATTCTAACCTCCTTATTCACAAACAACATTTTTATTTTATAAAAGGTTTATAAAATAAATTTCCATACAAAATCTAATTTATAAACTGTTTATAAAATAGAAATTTTGTTTGTGAATAAGGGGGTAAAATTATAACGTTTTGCTTATTAAAACCAAATTCAAAAGATTTTGGAACTCAGTGACAAGGAAGATAATATTTTTGGCTCTTCAATTATACCGCTTAGTGTTTTAATTAGCTTAGAACTTTAGATTCAATTTGTTTTCTTTAACAGAATGAACAATTCTCGTTAAGACACTGTCGTAAAATAAACACACAGAAAAGGTAGGGACAAAACTATATCGTCTTAAAATATTAGAATACGGATTATAAATACATTCTTGATTGGTTTACGTCCAATAATTTAATGTACTCAAAGAAAAGTAAATTTTATTGTTAATAGGTTTTACTTTAAGAAAAGTCATTGTCCAAATTTATTATCCAATAATGTCCATATGCCAACAAAATATGCGTGGTATATAGCAATATTGCAATGCCTGATATATAGCACAATTCAAAGTTCTGCGTTGGTGGAAAAAACATCCTTGCATCTAAATGTTTTTTTGATGGAGACACAATCCTACAATCTGTCGATTCATAATGAAGAAATGCAACAATTTCAATTTCAGGCAAACTTATTTTCTTTTGTTATATAAGTTATTTCCTAATTTTTGTTAGCATTACATAGTAAAACATGGTAAAATAAAAGTTTACACACTCTCTAAATGAAAATGGAAAATATTAAAATTTAATACTTACACCACCATACCATAGGCACCTTCACCAATATAGGCCAAATGACGATAGCGTGGACCAACTTCGAAAATCTGACCACGAATTACTTCGGCATTTGGATTATCCGAATGCACTATGGGTGCAGTAGCACCATTATTATTGGGTTGTTGTTGCTGTGGCTGACTGGAACCACCTGCTGCAGTTGGTGCACTAGCTGCTGCCTCGGCCATAGCTGAACTCACTACCACAGATTTCTATGCAGACAACACTCAATAAGATAATTTTTATTGAAATTGTTTGACAGCAATGTGTTGACGAACTGATTGACTATTCCTGTAATGTTTCTTTGGAAACAAACAGAAAAAAGAGCAACAACCAGTGACAGCAAATCAATATTAAGATGTTTGATTCTGCCTGTCTGTTTAAAAAGTGATTTTTTCACTTCTTCTGGCAAATTGTTTTTTTTTTACTTTTTTTTGTATGATGAAGAAGCAACGAAGTAGAGAAAATGTGAGAGAGAAAAAAGTCCCAAAAAGGAATATATAGAAACTTATGGGTAACGCCTAGCGTAGTACCAACAACAGGTATCTTTTGACAATTTTTCGCTTCTATTCTTAGGTTACGGTAACGAGATCTACACTACAACAATACAACGACGACGGCAGCAACGGCGACGTTAGCAAAACAGCGCATACAATATACACACGCGTTCAAACGCACGCATACACAATTTGTTGGTTTCCTTTATGGTTTTTAGTGGTGTTGTTGGTAAAAATTTTGTACACGCATACACTCGATTGGAAAATAAAAGTTGTTGGTAGGTGGTTGCCGATTATGGAATTGTTGCAACAAATATTCTAAAACAATATGTGGATTATTCTTTCTGTTTGTTTAGATTCTTTCACCTCGAGTTGCAAACAGATTATAAATGACAAACCAATTAAGTCTATAATACAGGCAACACCCTCAACTTTTTTGAGTGAAGCCTTAAAATGTTGCTGGTTGTTGTTTGCAGTTTCGTTTGTTTGTTGTTGGCTGGTTTGATTCGTTGATTGCTGCTTCTTCCTTATTTGCTTTTGCCTCTGTTATTCCTTTCTTTCTTTTTGTTCTCTTTGCTTTCTATTTTTTCTCGTTATTTTATAACAATACAGCCGTAGTGTTTTTTATTTGCTGTTTTTCTTCTTCTTGCTATTATTGTTGCTGTTGTTATTCGTTTTCTTTTTAGAGTTGTTATTCCTGTTGTTCTTTTTCTTTCTTTCAACTTTCGTTCTCATTAACTTTTTTGTATTAAAATATTCAATGTTTTAACAAATTTTGACTTTTTTGTTTAAATATGTATGTTCGCACTAAAAAAGAAATGAATTATTAAAATTAACATTCACACACTCCAGCAACGTTATTATTTCTTAAATTTTTACAACTTTTTGTCACTTTTTCGGTGTTTTTTTAACAGACGAACTAGACTAAAATTTGCTTAAAAGCATTTTTTCTATACCAACTGAGGTGACAGCTATTTAAGGCAATTTGTTAAATTTATTTGTTTTAAATTGTTGATTTTATTTATTATTTTTGGCAATTAACACAATTAAAAATTTTGCAAACAATTTATAATTTCTATCTATGTGTGTGCACTTTGGTCGCAAAATTAACACAATTTTTGTCACTAGATACATTCCTGTTCTGCTGCGTCTGCTCGTGAAATTTGACTTTTATTATACGACGAAAATCACGACGATGACAGCGACGTCGAAGTCGATGTCAACAACGACACTTGACAGCAGCGAAAAATAAAATAAACGATAATAAAGGATTCATAAAAATGGCAAAAGATAATGTAGCGAACGCCGAGTTAAAAAACCTGACACCTTTTTTATAATTACTTTCGTCTGTTGCTTTTTACAATTTAATTATTTTGTTAACAATTTTACACTCCTCACTCGCTTCTTCGACAGATATAGGTTAGATAAAAGAAACAAATGTTTTGCTTGTCATTTTTCCCTTTATTATCATTATTTTAGAAAATTGTTAGAAAGTGAGTCACAGTGCAAATATTTTTCAAGTGACAAATAAAAAACCACATCTTTTTTCTTTTAATTCTTTTTTATGATCAGTATTCGGTTGTATGTATTAATAAAATTTACCGCACAACAATAAAAAAACACTTGAAAGATACTTTGTATGTGTACAAAATGAATTGGGAAGGGATAGTCCCTTAAATATCAACTACGTTTGATGTTATATTTTGTGATAAAATTTCTTTAACGAAGTTCGTACAATTGAAATAATTATGCTAACAACTCTCATTAAACTCCACACAATTTAAATTATTTTAATTTTATTTCTTCTAAATTTTCATGTTTCTTGTACTAAGCTTTTGCTGTTCTTCCACTTTTACAAAACTTATTCACCATTAAAATTCATTAATTTTGCACTTTTTATAACAATTTTTATAAATTTTTCAAAAATACCTAGGACAATATGGAATTTTCACACTTTAATAATATTTTCTCTAATAATTATTTTGAAAATAACATAATTATTCACACTTCACTAAAAATTTCTGCTGAAAACCAGAGACTTATGCCGACAAACATTAATGGAAACGGCGGTTAACACAATAAATTTAAGCGGCGACAAATCGGCAATAAACCAGCGAAGTTTTCAGTTGTTTGAACATTATTGATTAAATAGATCCGAGAGATTAAAAAAAGAGATTTAAAAAAAATATTAAATCGGGATTTAGTACAATATAAAATAGGCAATATCCTGTTAAATACATATGTATAGCTTTCTTTTTTATTATTTGATGACGGTTTTTTTCGAATTATTTATTTTTTTTATTTTATTTATTTATTAATATCAATACAAAGAAAGCCTTCATGGCCAATAAAATATGTATTGTAAGATTAATAACTATGTAATAGATTAATTAATTTTATATAAATACAAATAAGATACAGTAATCATTAGATATATATATATATAGGTATATATATACTGTCATATTCATAAG